>NC_134494.1:26043041-26046788 GCF_040206685.1 Ascaphus truei | reverse complement strand
AACATGGTCTTTTATTGGGTCTTGTATGAGATTTGTAAAAAAAAAATATATATAGTCCACGGTTCGTCAACTAATTCAAGTACCCTTATATTTTCTTTTGGAAGAGTTGAAAATGCATATTATTGAAATACACTTCTGTGTGTCAGTGTACGTGGATACGGGAAAGGGGACGTCGGACCGCTACATACAGTATGATAAGTGTTTTCTTTAAATACAGTATGGAATGATGTTTGTTATTTAAGTATTCTAGAGTTTCGTGTTCCATTGTCTAATCCTATGTAAATTCCAGAACAAGAATGTTGGACAAATAAAAGTAGTTATGATTTGCAATCATGAAGTGGATGATGCATATTTGCAATATTGAATTATTTACGGTAACCGATAGGTTTTTTTTTAAATCTAATTTTACATTTGTTCTTATCTTTATCCTGCAGTATTTAAAATAAATAAATAGATAAAAAAAAAACTATTGAACAAAATTGTATAACCCAGAATCGTTGCAGAACAGGCAAGTTTAATTTATGACTGAGCAATTTTCTCACCATCCTGCATAAATGAAGAACGTGTATTCCTCCACTGTCCTGTAAACTGACATATGAGGGTGCTTCTTACTGTAAATATACTGTAATATTACTCATTTTTAATTGTTTTTTGTATCCTTCCACTTGCATAATATTTATTTCTGTCTTAGATTTTGTTACTTGAAAGTTTGTGTGTTGCTTAGATATGCATCATAAAGCACAAAATCAATATTTAATTAACAGTAGAAGAAAAGATAATGTTTACATTTTAAGCCTTTTTAGCATTTGCCCTCCAAATATTAGAAACTGTACATGTACAGTGCTATGCAAAATGAAATATAAACTGAAATATTTGCAAGATTAATGATTAAGAACCAGATTTACAAAGCAATGGTAAAACGGAAGTCATCTAATTGCCCGTTAATGACATTGAATGGGCCATATATGGCACCACATGACATGGTACTGCTTAATAAATATGGACTTAGATTTTGCTTTGATATACCTGTCCCATAATGTCAGACTTCTTTTCATCTGCTCTTGCACTTGTAGCTACTGAACTCTCTTGCTCGTCCCATCTGTATTCGTGCCCTCTGTATGGTAAGGGTCATTGCGAAAAAATACCGCAAGGCGCTCTGCTTAACTGTAAGGGATCAGCTGTTTTAGCTAAAGAATTGCACCAAGATCACGCAAATTCCCTCTGATCTCTATAATTAGCACCAGTGGAAAGTTTGTACCTTGGATAACAATATAATCTTAGGATACTGAAAGTATGTTTAACTTTCAGCGGCAACCTATCCCAGAAAAATGGAGAACATTTAAGAGTGATGCTTTAACACGAATTAACACATTTTTTTTGTATTATCAAATAGTTTTTATATATCATAATAAGAATTTTAAGGTCGGAAGTATAACTTTGCAGTACAAAACACGCCCTACTTAAAAGGTGCAATCCTGCACGAAATGAACTCCAATAAATCCATCATATGAAAGTGTCCAATTACTGTACGACCATAATGTTTTTCCAAAGAAAATAGTCTACTGACCTTTAAACAATTTTAGTTTGAAAGGATTGCCACTGAATCCTCTCCTAGAATTTATCTCTCCTCTCAGCCGCACTTTTTTATTGGCTCTCCCAAGTAAGTTCAGCGACACCAAACGGAATCTACAGTAAATCTTCATTTCGGTTTTTTTCTGCCATGTTCTATCTGGGGCGGTGGGGATTTTTTAGAAGAACTGTCTCCCACTTAGAAAAGTTAACAGCAGGAGGGTCCTGCAGGAATGTGGAGGGATGGCCCTTTAAAAATACTCTTTTTTTTTTTTTTTTATATTAGGTTAAAGGGATCCTATGTGTAAAGAATAGGAATTGCCTGTCAAACTGACCCTATATTCTCTTCTGCGCGCTATCTTTCTGCCATTAATCTTTGTGGGGTTCAACTAGGTTGCAAAATAGGAGACTTCCATTATAAGTACTCTGTAACGATACAAACATGATTTATATATGGAAACGTTATTAATTGTTGGTTGGGCTGTAATTCACAATGCATAGTTTTGTGTTGTCCCACAAAACTTGCCTACACTTTAAGAACCATTTAAAGAAGATTTGCAATTATTCTGAAAAGGATCAGGCCACATAATACAATGTACCGAGATAATTCTTCACACACAGGATGTTTTGTACAACTGAAATATTTCTATTTGGGTCTTCCTTAAAAGTGCAGCTACAAAGCCATCTGGACATCTGCCATGACTTGGACAGATGGAATTCATTGTTCCTCAAGTTTGACGGTCCAGTTTTTTCCCCCTCCTATTGATATGTTTGATATGTTGGAGTTTTTATGCCTCTGTTGAATACATTCACATTGTAATATTCTGTGTTACAGGTGCTTCTGTAACTCATTGCACTACAATGTAGGGTTGCCAGGTGTCCAGTACTGAACTGGACTGTCCTGTATTTGTACACTCTGTCCAGTAAAAAATGATAGATTATTCTGGACATGTATGCGTATACTGGTATTACCTCTCTGGACATGGTGACCTGACCAGCTTGGGGGGCTGCGGGATTTCCCCAAGCAGGGCTAGAGCACGGCTATTGCTAAGGGGCTGGGCAGTTTCCTCTATCCTGATTGGCTGCATTAACCAGCAGCAGCCAACCAGGAGGAGATATCAGTAGCCTGGGGGGTGGGGCCAAGGAGAGGAGGAAACAGCATGGAGTGGAGATAGGTGTGTGTGTGTGTGTGTTTGTGTGTGTGTGTCTCGAGCATGTCACACCTTTAACAATTGTGTCCTGTATTTTTGGATTAGCCGCCTGGCAACCTTAACTACAAGGCCTTCTGATTGCTGTGATTTGTGATATGAATATTAAAATTGCTGGCAATATTTGTGTGTGCATCAATATGTTCTGTTATTGCTGCTCCATGTTTTGATTTGAACCAACTGTGACACAGTGAAGGGTAGCTGTTGTACAGGCATAACCCGCATTAACGTACACAATGGGACCGATGCATGTATGTAAAGTGAAAATGTACTTAAAGTGAAGCACTGCCTTTTCCCCAATATTCATGCATGTACTGTACTGCAATCGCCATATACGTGCATAACTGATGTAAATAAAGCATTTGTAACAGGCTCTATTGTCTCCCCGCTTGCGCACAGCTTCAGTACAGATAGGGAGCTTGTTTTGCTGTTCAGGATGTGCTGACAGGTGCGAGCTGCCGTTTGCCTATTGAGCAATATGTACTTACTCGCGAGTGTACTTAAAGTGAGTGTCCTTAAACCGGGGTATGCCTGCAATTGACTTTGTCAATAGGGAAAGGAAATTATATTGATGTGAAAGCATACAGGGGGGCGCAATCTTTTTTTCCCTGCGCAACCATGCTGGCTTTCCCCCTCTCCTTGCGCCCCCCCTCTTACCTTGATTCAGACGTCCTGGCGTCATGACATCACGTTGTCATGGCAATGTGACGTGACATGACCCCGCCGTGTCATTTAACTCTGCGTTTCCATGGCGACGTGTCACCAGGAGCGTCTGAATTAAGGTATGTAGAAGTTTACAGAGGCCCTGCAGCTCCCCCGGCATTAATTTAAATTCATTTGGGAAGCGTGCGGGGGCCTCTGCATTAGTGCTTACTCTGTAACTGTTGGTTTCTGAAAATGTGGAACCAGACCATTAAAACATTAGTTTCTGAAATGACTTGCTTGCAACGTAACTGCCATCAAACACAGC
>NC_134494.1:25915541-26040541 GCF_040206685.1 Ascaphus truei | reverse complement strand
AATGTTCTTTATCGACCTATTCGCTAAACTTGAATCATAAGCAATAAGGAATTTTTTTGTTTACCGTGTCAGTACAGTATGTAAGTGATATGTCTAACAGCGACGTAGGGAAATGTATACAGATAAGTTGATGGCTGATTATTTATTTACATGCTATTCAAACTACTGTACTTCCAAATAATGCAAACAGATGAGTAGGCACAGGTCCCAGGACCACCAGATAATGTCCTCTCGGTTCCGTAAAGACAGTCGTTCCTGCTGCTCTAGATTCTCCCGTGATCAACAGGGCAAACTTAATAACAACAAACACACACAAGAAAGAGTGCATAGAAAGACTAGCAATAAAAATACACTTTTATATGGTAAACAAAAAAAACCAAGTTAAAAACCTACATGAACAATATGGTAAGTCACACACATGCAAAACAAAAACAAAGCGCTACCAATTTCACTCAACTTGAAAAGGATTGGACAATTCAAAGTATGTTTTAAAATTTTCTGCAATTGGTGCTCTATTTTGTCTTTTAAAAGATCTTTCTCTTCCTCTTTTGTCCTCAAAGGGAGTCTATTTTTTCCATAATTACCTATTGGGCTCGAACGTGTATTCTTAAAATTTACTTTTTTTTTTATACTTAGTAACATGTTGTTGATCTATAATGATCCCTTTTATCATGATAATGTTTTTGATGGTTTGTGATATAATCAATTGATTTATCTTGTTCATGTTGATCTCTACGAGACCTTGTATCAAACCTAAAATTGGGTCCAAATTAATTAATGGAATGTTTGTCCTGTCTTTGTGCCCAATTATATGGATTATTTTGATTTATCCAATTTGTCCCCATTACATTTCTTTTTCTTTATATTCATATGATGGATTCCATTCTGTCCAATTTTCCCTTAAGTTCTCACAAATGTGTTCAGAACCTGCCTGCCCGTCCCACTGCGAGCGGGATAGATTCCATCACTTCAAATGTATCTCACTATGTTGACACTTTTCTTGCCCCATTCACAGCAGCACTCCCTCCTTATTTATGGGATAGCACGGATGTATTCCTTCATTTGTCAGGAAGAATTTATTTGGGTCACTTTAGACGTAGCATCATTGTACACATGTATCCGTCACACACCAGGTATTGAAGCAGTCATTTATTATTTACACTGACACTTGACCTATTAATCAACAACAATTTATTATAGAAAGTCTCATATATATTTTGAATCACAATTATTTTTTTTATTTGAAGGTCAATATTATGTACAGAGCAATGGGACGGCCACAGGAACTTGTTTTGTGCCCAATTACGCTGGGCTATTTATGGGATTATGGAAAAGAATTAGTACATTTGGAAAGAAAATCCATTAAAAAAATATATAAAATACTATAGTAGGTATATTGATGATATTTTAATTGTATGGTCTGGGTCACTTGAAGAGTTGGAACTGTTCATGATCTACTTGAGCACTCATGACAAAAATATAATATTAAGCTGTGAAAATCGCTCTAAAGAAATGAATTACTTAGATCTCAATTTCTCAATTGAGAATAATCAGATAACCACCAAGATATTTCTCAAAAAAAGTGAATGTCAACTCCTATTTAGATTATAAGAGTAATAATTCAGTCCATTGGCTCAATAATGTACCTAATGGGTAATTTTTAAGAATTAGAAGGAATTGTTCCAAAATTTATGATTTTTAAAAATAAAGCCAATATTCTAAATAAAAGATGTATAGATAAACGATGATCGTGATTTAGTGGAAAAATCTGTCACCAGAAGCAAGACTAGATCAAGAGAATCCCTATTGCCAACCAAAATTCAAAGTTCGGTCACAGGATCCTCTGGTACTCCTATGTTTATCATTGACTTTTGTAAGCAAATCAAAGATAAGGAAAATAATGGGCCAAGATTGGGATTTATTAAAAACAGATACTATTTTGAAAGATACATTTTCAGCCAGATGATAAGTTCTCTTCAGAAAAGTCAGAAATGTAAAAAGTATCTTAGCCCTGAGTCCATTAAAATGCCTAAAAGAAAAAATGAACACCTGAGTGTACTAAGGTGCGCTGACACTGAGCTGGGGTGTATATGAGGTTATTAAAAAGATCCTACAAAGAATAAGTCTCAATGACTCATACGGGTAGGCAAGTATTAAGTCAAATACACATAATAGAAGATGATGAAAGAAAGAGATATCCTAAGATGTCATGAAAACCATTGATAGATAAACCCTTAAATGATGATGTATTAAAAGTGAAGAATTCCTTTAATACTTTTCTTGAAAAACCCATCGGGAATTTTTGCTGTTAAAAATGTTATTATTTATATGTAATTACTGCTTAGAAATGTAATGTGTTACACTTTATAAATTGTGTTATCAATTTCGTTATTTATGGAATTGATTGTCCATATGGTATCCAGTACATTGGCAAAACAATTAGACCACTCAAAATATGGATTGGAGGACATGTTAATGACACAAAGAATGGGGAAACCTTTACTTAATGCTGGCAATTGTTTTTTATACAGATGCAGCCACGTGTATTAGAACACTTGTACCTGGGAAATTCTTGGAGATTCTGGGGCAGTCTCACAGTAAATGCCTCCACATTTCTGTGAGATTCTTAATGGCCATCGGATTAACACAGCGGGAGGTCCCTGCAGTCCCATTCAAAAACAAACAAACACACAAGAGAGCATAGAAAGACTGTATCAATAAAAATTCACGTTAAAAACTTACATTAACAATATGGTAAAGTCACACATTAAGAAGTCATCTCCCCACACCGAGGAAACACAGATGCTGGACCACATCAATACAAAACTACACAATTATACAAACACTGATTGACTACAAATCAGTTTGAATGGGACTGCAGGGACCCCTGCTGTGTTAATCCGATGGGCCATTAAGAATCTCACAGAAATGTGGAGGCATTTACTGTGAGACTGCCCCAGAATCACCAAGAATTTCCCAGGTACAAGTGTTCTAATACTCGTGGCTGCATCTGTAATTTGGCACAACACTTTCTAGATAAATATGCAAGAAGACATGAGGATCCCAGGAGCAGTAACTGAGACCTTGGACCACAAAAAAAGAGACCAGTATTGGATTTTCGCTTTACGTAGTAAAATGCCATTGGGTCTCAATGAATTAATCGAACTCAATCCTTCAATAAATATATCATACTTTGGGCAATACTTCTTCTTCCCAAAGGTCCATAATTTAATGCATTAGCATGCTTTTTAATCTTTCAATTTATTAAAAATGCCTTAGTATTGTGAGCAAGTCCATTTTTGCCTATCGTGTAGATGTACTTTATGTTGTAATGTTTATTTGTAGTCAATCAGTGTTTGTATAATTGTGTAGTTTTGTATTGATGTGGTCCAGCATCTGTGTTTCCTCGGTGTGGGGAGGTGACTTCTTTATGTGTGACTTTACCATATTGTTAATGTAAGTTTTTAACGTGAATTTTTATTGATACAGTCTTTCTACTGTATGCTCTCTTGTGTGTGTGTTTGTTTTTACTTCCAAATAATACCATTAATTATCACTTAGCCGAGACTGGCGTTAAGCCTATCTTGCCTTTAAGCCTATCTTGCCTTTAAGCCTATCTTGCCTTTAAGCCTATCTTGCCTTTAAGCCTATCTTGCCTTTAAGCCTATCTTGCCTTTAAGCCTATCTTGCCTTTAAGCCTATCTTGCCTATAAGCCTATCTTGCCTATAAGCCTATCTTGCCTTTAAGCCTATCTTGCCTTTAAGCCTATCTTGCCTTTAAGCCTATCTTGCCTTTAAGCCTATCTTGCCTTTAAGCCTATCTTGCCTTTAAGCCTATCTTGCCTATAAGCCTATCTTGCCTATAAGCCTATCTTGCCTTTAAGCCTATCTTGCCTTTAAGCCTATCTTGCCTTTAAGCCTATCTTGCCTTTAAGCCTATCTTGCCTTTAAGCCTATCTTGCCTTTAAGCCTATCTTGCCTTTAAGCCTATCTTGCCTTTAAGCCTATCTTGCCTTTAAGCCTATCTTGCCTTTAAGCCTATCTTGCCTTTAAGCCTATCTTGCCTTTAAGCCTATCTTGCCTTTAAGCCTATCTTGCCTTTAAGCCTATCTTGCCTTTGTATACAATGGCCACTATATACATAAGTGATATAAGACTAGCCAACCTAGAATAGGTGATTAGAAACACATAAGGTGAACGTATTAATATATTGACCGTTTAGAAGCACAGGTGGCCAGTCTGTCATGCCGAGTCCATGAGTAGCTTTTCTCTTGAGCTACTAGAGGCCTGATGTTCTCACACATGGCTGTTATACTTGTGTTTTTATTTGTATGGTGTTTGTTGTACAGTATGTTAACCTCATGCCCGTAGGCATTCCTTTGAATTGCATTGGTAGCCCCAAGCATCAAAGCGGTTAAATCCCCCCCACAACCCCCATTTATTTATTAGTCGACTCTCTTTCTGGTGGATGGGTAAATAAATGTTTTCACTGGAGTCTCTTTTTTTGCCTTCCTCTGGTTCAATATAAATGTAGGATGACGACAGTAGCTCATGACATTTAACGTAGGTTGAACTTGATGGACTTTTTTTTTTTTGTCTATTTTTCAACCTCATCTACTATGTAAATTACATTTTGTTTAAAACTGTGCGTTTTCCTATTAGCAGACCTGTGGGTAAACATACTGGTATTGTAGCAACTGCTAGCTGTGATCCTCATACTTCTTTTATCAGTGAGCTAAAATTAACTTGCTAAAATCTAATTATATTGTAGTGTATCTGAAAAGGTGAACACACAATCGGCTTCATAAAGATAACAGCTTTGTTTTATGATATGCTTCGTGCACCTAATATTAACCTCTAAAAAGCATTAAGAAAACCTTTCCATAATTGAGTTGGTAATTAGCAAGATATAAATACATTTCTGCACTTAGAGCAACATTCAAAGTTTTTCTTTTTCACATTAACTGATGAACTCATCTGGCGTGTGTGCCCGATTCCCTGCAAAGTCTAAATCAAACTTATAGACCAGATTTTTCTTTAATATAGTTATTAACTGACCTCTTCAATTCAAAATTTATGGATGTTTTACTTGCCTGTGAATATTTTTTGTAGTTTTGCCAACCGAGACATTGCTTTTGTCCGCAGAGACACTTAAGCATATGTAAAACGTGAATAGTTCAAGAGTTTATATCAAGCTGTTGCCAACAAATTCTTTTTCAATCAAGTTATCCCTTACTAAAAAAAAAACAAAATATCACTATTTCCAATCGCCCGAATGCTCTGCAGTATGCAGCATTTAAATAGAAAACCCCATGGTTTAGGCACGGTATCATCAATCGTAAGGGGGAAAAAATTATCATTGTCCCCCACACTGTCTCTTGCAATTCGTTTTAGAGATTTTAGGTTAGCTGAAAGACACTGATAGCAAGAACGTTTGTAAGAATGCTCAAATGACATCATTCTGTCCCAAAACATAGAGAGGTGTATGCCATAAAGTGAGTACGTCCTTATAAAAGGTATTAAGCCTTAATCCCTGAAAATTGAGAGTGAATGAGAGACCCACCACGGACAATTTCATTGGGGTCTAATGGGGCATAATAGCCCAGTACTCATGGACACCTCTTGTAGTGGATGATGTGCTGCTGCTGATAGATCCAGAGAAAAAAGAAAGAAGAGAGCACCATCGATGACTGGAGTCAGGAGGGGATCCAAATAACAAATTCTTTATTGGAGTAAAAGCACAGGAAACACCTCCTATGCGTTTCGAACAAAGGTTCTTTATCAAGGAGTAAAAAACTACTGCAGACACACATCTTTAAATACCCAGCTGCCCTGTCTCCGTTTCGCGCCAAATTGCGTCATGACGTCATCACGTAACCTCCCCGCGCATGCGCATCATAGGGAGGTATAGCGTGAGTTTCTAAAGTGCCCTGCCAAACAGCTACGGATCGTTATGGGTGACAGAAAGGTTGATAACTCAAAACAGATACAGGTTTAGCTATTACAGACAGAGTACTAACACCCTATCATGAAAATACATAAAAGGAGTGGGAAACTAACCTGCGATCAATGCAATAATAATAAATAACTATCCCATAAAGAAATGGGGTTATCAAGGAAAATACAAAAACACAATATAACAAAAAAAGAAATGTCTGCGAGAAACATTTAACCCATAATGGGAACAAAAACAATTTAAAAACAATAGAAAATACAAAAACAGTGTATGATATAATACAATATAATGAATAATATATCAAAATAGGAAAAATGTGTAGTTAAAAACAATATGCAAATGATGACGATTTACTTATAAAGAGAAATAACTATATTATTTAAATAATACTGCATAATGCAACTAATTCTGGCCAAAGGCATTTATAATAATATTCATATAACTATAGAACTTTTAGTATAACTATAGGAAATTACGTGAAAAATGTATGTGAAAAATTTCATCAGATAATAAAGACATATAATGATGTGGAATTAATCCATTGTTAAAACTATATGAACAGGAGTAACAGAAACAACCTTTATAAATATAGTTATTTAACCTCCTTATAAGGAGAACAATATTAAAGATATATTAATATACTGAAAAAAAGCATACTTTTGTAAATATATATATAACTGCATACAGATAATAATAAAAGTAAAGGGGAGATCAGGACACAAACAAGAGAAAAAGGAGAAAAGAGAAATAAACTCTTTTGTAAGTCATAACTATTTTTAGTTGAAAAAATGACTTAGACTCCAATCCACGTTTATACCTAGAGGGAACGCGTTTGGGGCATGAAGATCCAATACGCCTCCCTCCGGTCCAGTAGATTGACATGCTCACCTCCTCTCTTATGTTGGTGCACTGATTCAATCCCCATAAAGGAAAAATTCCTGATCCCACCTTGACCACATTCTGCAAAGTGTTTTGACACTGGATGATTTAAAGCTTTTTTTCTGATTAATCTAAGGTGCTCTTGAATTCTAAGTGCCCTAGTTGTTCTCCCTATATATCTTTTTTTGCATCCACACGTTATTAAATATACTACATACAGCTAAACCCCGTTATAACGTGCCTCGTTATACCGCGATTCGGTTATAATGCGGTTTTCCCGTGGCTCCCGTTTAAAAAAAAAAAAAAATTAAATTTTTTTTTTTTTCATTTTTTTTTCCATTTTTTTTTGCACACTGCACACACTGCACGCACACACTGCACACACTCACTGCACACACAATGCTCATTGCTCACACTGCCACACTGCACACACACTGCACACTGCACACACACTGCTCATTGCTCACACTGACACACTGCACACACACTGCACACTGCACACACACTGCACACTGCACACACACTGCTCATTGCTCACACTGCACACACTGACACACTGCACACACACTGCACACACACTGCACACACTGACACTGCACACACACTGCACACACACTGCTCATTGCTCACACTGCACACACACTGCACACTGCACACACACTGCTCATTGCTCACACTGCACACACTGCACACACACTGCTCATTGCTCACACTGCACACACTGACACACTGCACGCACACTGCACACTGCACACACACTGCTCATTGGACACACTGCACACACACTGCTCATTGCTCACACTGCACACACACTGCACACACACTGCTCATTGCTCACACTGCACACACTGACACTACACACACACTGCACACACACTGCACACTGCACACACACTGCTCATTGGACACACTGCACACACACTGCACACACACTGCACACTGCACACACACTGCTCATTGCTCACACTGCACACACTGACACACTGCACACACACTGCTCATTGCTCACACTGCACACACTGACACACTGCACACACAGTGTACACTGCACACACACTCCTCATTGCTCACACTGCACACACTGACACACTGACACACTGCACACACACTGCACACACACTGCACACTGCACACAATTATTATATAGAAATAAACAGACAACTGCACTTTAACAGATGTATTTTGCCTGTACAACGTCTTGTGACTTTTGTTTCACAAAGTTAAGGGGGTGGGAAGTCATTGTGCTGTGGGGGTTGGGGGGGTGGCGGGGCCCTGCGCTGCGGCTACGGCGGGCCCTGTACTGCGGCGGGGGGGGGGGGTTAGCGGTCTGTGTGTGTGTGTGCGAGTGCCTGTCTGTGTGTGTGTGTGTGTGTGAGTGCGTGAGTGCCTGCATGTGTGTGCGCGGGTGTGTGTGCATGAGTGCCTGTGTGTGTGTGTGTGTGTGTGTGTGTGTGTGTGTATGTATGAGTGCTCCAGCCCGAGTCCGTGGAGGGAGGGGGGGGGGGAGAGTAGCGGGTCCCTCCTGCAGCCAGTGGAGGGAGTGGGGGGAGAGTAGCAGCTCCCTCCTGCAGTCCGGGGAGGGGGGGGAGAGTAGCAGCTCCCTCCTGCAGTCCGGGGAGGGGGGGGAGAGTAGCAGCTCCCTCCTGCAGTCCGGGGAGGGGGGGGAGAGTAGCGGGTCCCTCCTGCAGCCCGTGTAGGGAGAGGGGGGGAGAGTAGCAGCTCCCTCCTGCAGTCCGTGGAGGGAGGGGGGGGAGAGTAGCGGGTCCCTCCGCTCAAGCCACGCCCCCCCGCCCTGTCAAACCTCCCACCTCCCGCTCCGGCTCTTACACTTACTTACACACACACTCAGACACTTACACACACTCACAGACACTTACACACACGCGAGGGCCCTGTGGTGCTGCTGCGGCAGGGGGGGGGGGGTTAGCGGTCTTCCGGAGACTGCTTACCTGTCTCCAAAGCTCTCTCAAGTGACTCTACACAGACGGGGGGTGGGGTCGGAGCAGAGGAAAGGCCGCGACCAGCACCACCACCCGCTCCCCCCCCTCCTCCCGTGCAGGCAGCGGGAGCGCCAGGGACAGCGGTGGGGAGAAGAAACCCCCCGCTACCACCTCCATGCAGGCAGCGGGATCTGAGGTAAGCGGCGACCTGAGGGACATCCCCGCTCCCATCTCCTGCCCCGCGGGCTGTCACGCGGTGACAGGGGGAAGCGGGGACAGGAGGGACATCCCCGCTCCCATCTCCTGCCCCGCGGCCTGTCCCGCGGGGACAGGAGGGACATCCCCGCTCCCATCTCCTGCCCCGCGGGCTGTCCCGCGGTGACAGGGGGAAGCGGGGAGCGGAGGGACATGCCCGCTCCCATCTCCTGTCCCGCGGGATGAATATGCGCTAAAGCGCGGCGGCCATTTTTTTTTCCGCGACCCTGTTAGTAACGCGGTGGTCTCGGGGTGGACCCCGAGACCCGCGTTATAACGGGGTTTAGCTGTATTGACTATTACAATTAATAAAACTTTTGATTTGATATTTTTTATCACAGTTTTTATTATTTAATTGATGTAAACTGGGGAGAAAAAAAGTTGAAGGTTTCATATATCTACAAATAATGCAGGTTCCGCATCGAAAGGAGCCCATAGTTATAAAAGTCTCTGGTTTATTATCAAATGAAGTGAAATCACTAGGAGAAATGTATGAGCCAATAGTTTTAGCCCGCCTAAAGACGAACTGAGGACCATGCTCAATATGTTTACTTAGATTTGGATCCATCTCTAAGATCCCCCAATGTTGTTTTTTTATAATAGATTTAACACTATTACTGTGTCTATTAAATTGGGAGATAAACATGGGTGAGTTGTTTGGCAGCTTATTCTTGGCTCTTTTTCCCATCTTCCTGAAATCGTTGTGTGATGATGCTGTATTGCCCTGAAGAAGTAAAGATCTATCAGTATGGAGTGCTATCTGGAAAGCCTCATTTAGGCCCTCCACTGGATAGCCTCTATCCATAAATCGCTGGGCCAGTTCCTCAGACTGAGAAAGGAAACACTCTAAAGTAGAACAATTCCTTCTCAGCCTGAGGAACTGTCCCTTCGGTATCCCCCTGATCACTGCCTTGGGGTGGCAGCTGTCCGCCCTTAGAAATGTGTTCCTGGAGTTCTTTTTCCGGAACACATCTGTTTGTATAGTGCCATTTACATCAATAAATAATTGGAGGTCCAGAAAATTAATATGATGTGCATGTGAATTAATTGTGAATTTTAAATTATAAGTATTGTGATTTAAATAGTGAAAGAAATAATTAAGTGTGGTGAGGTCACCCTTCCAAATAATTAGGAGATCGTCAATAAATCTTTTGAAAAAAATAATATTCTTACGAAAGGTGTTACGACTAGAAAAATGTTGTGATTCCCACCACCCCATGAAAAGATTAGCGTAAGAAGGTGCAAAACTCGTGCCCATAGCTTTGCCAATCAATTGTAACTAAAACTTGTGCTAAAAAGTGAAGAAATTGTAGGTGAGAAGAAAAGAAATAGCTTCTAAAATGAAAGTAGACTGAAATATTGAAGTTCCTGGATCCTCCACAAAATGGTGGACAGCAGCCAAACCGTGATCATGATCAATGACAGAATATAAGGAGACCACATCTAATGTGACCCATAAATAATCACTACACCAAGTCACACCAATAAGTTTACCCATAAGGTCGCCAGAATCCAAAATATATGATGGTAAAGTTCTTACCAAAGGTAACTATTGATATACCTAGAAAGACCATCTCCCAAAGATCCAATACTGGAGACTATTGGCCTACCAAGAGGGTCGACCAATGTCGTATGGATCTTTGGGAGATGGTGGAAGATGGGTATGATGGGGTAAGGGTTAATAATGAAGTCAACTTCTTTTTTTGACAAAACCTCTGTATATACCCCCAATTCCACAAGTTCATTAAGGGCCTTCATAAATTCCAAAGTTGGGTCAGTAGGCAGTACAGAATATGACATAGGATCTTCTAATTGTCGAAGAGCCTCTTTGAGATAATCCTCACGATTCTGTACTACCACTGCACCCCCCTTGTCTGCACTTTTTATAATTAGTGATTTTTAAAAAAAAAAATTCGCTGAAAGACACACGCTTTATTTTTTGGTAATGGCAATAAAAATGTATGCATGATTTATGAAAACCGCTGGCTTGTAGCTTAGCACTAGGGTATTCTATAGAACAGTGCTAAGATAGATGTGTTTGGCAGTTAACTCTAGATTTTCAAGTTGTTATATATTTTTGCAGATTTTTTAACTCTTGCGTTTTAGTTCTTTCCAGCACAAGTGAAACACAATCGAATGACAGTCCTCCCTAGCTGTGCTTTTTGTTATATGTATGTTGTTGGAGTAGAAATTGATGGATATATATATATATATATATATATATATATATATATATATATATATATATATATATATATATATATATATATATATATATATAAACCATAATACTGAGTTAAGTTATGGTGAGTAAAAAAGTGACAAAAACCCTCCACAGGAAAGCAAATATGCAAATATAACTGTATGCTCATCTGCATGTCTCAGGCAGGTCTGCAACCCTGCCTTTCCCCATTATCACCCAGCATACAGCACTTCCACTGCAGCAAGGGATTCTGGGAAATGACATGCAAATGAGCACACAGTGTCACTTTTTGCCTCAATAACCATTTTTAACATGGTTCCCTATAGGCTTAAGCTTGCTGCATGGTCACAGCTTGCAGATGAGCATACAGTTATATTTGCATATATATATATATATATATATATATATATAATATGTATGTATGTGTGTGTGTGTGTGTGTAAATACAACTGTATGCTCATCTGCATATCTTAGGCAGGTCTGCAACCCCGCCTTTCCCCATTATCACACAGCACTTCCACTGCAGCAAGGGATTCTGGGAAATGACATGCAAATATCTACTATATATTTCTGAAAGCGTCCTATGTGGCTATGTCTGTATGTGTCTCCCTGTGTCCCTCCCTGTGTCCCTAGCGGCAATCCCATTGGACCTTTGGCCAGGCCAATGAGATTGCTCCCTTGGGCCGCCCGGCCCCGCACACCTCTCATTGGCTTGAGGCGGAGTGACGGGCCAAAGGACACACACACACACCCCTCTATCCCCCCCCCCATCACGTGCACCGCCCTGCACCGGCTCCCGGACGGAGGGGAAGCACGGCCCTCCTGCCCCTGCCGCCAACTGCAGGTTCCTCCCCCCTTGCTCTCAACCGGCTCCCGGAAACACAGAGGGTAAGCGCGGCACGGCCCTCCTACCCAAGCCGCCAACGCTCCCTTACCTCCCCGGCGCTCCCATAACTCCCCGGCGCTACCTTAACTCCCCGCCCGCTGGGGGGGCCAAGCAGCCTCCTCGGATCTCTGTGTGTGTGTGTATGGACATTTTACTCCTGCCAACAATTTGTGCCTCACTTTCATGCCCTACCCCTGCCCTTCCCCACCCCCCCTACCCCTGCCCTTCCCCACCCCCCCTACCCCTGCCCTTCCCCACCCCCCCTACCCCTGCCCTTCACCCCCTCTACCCCTGCCCTTCACCCCTACCCCTGCCCTTCATCCCCCCCTACCCCTGCCCTTCACCCCCCCTACCCTTGCCCTTCACCCCCCTACCCTTGCCCTTCACCCCCCCTACCCTTGCCCTTCACCCCCTCTACCCCTGCCCTTCACCCCCCCTGCCCTTTACCCCCCCTACCCCTGCCCTTCACCCCCCCTGCCCTTCACCCCCCCTACCCTTCACCCCCCCTCCCCTTCATCCCCCCTGCCCTTCATCCCCCCTGCCCTTCACCCCCTCTGCCCTTCCCCCCCCCTGCCCTTCACCCCCCTGCCCCTGCCCTTCACCCCCCCTGCCCCTGCCCTTCACCCCCCCTACCCTTCACCCCCCCTACCCTTCACCCCCCTACCCCTGCCCTTCACCCCCTCTACCCCTGCCCTTCACCCCCCCTACCCCTACCCTTCACCCCCCCTACCCCTGCCCTTCACCCCCCACCCCTAGCCCTGCCCTTCACCCCCCACCCCTACCCTTCACCCCCCACCCCTACCCCTGCCCTTCACCACCCCTACCCCTGCCCTTCACCCCCTACCCCTGCCCTTCACCCCCCCACCCCTGCCCTTCACCCCCCCCCCACCCCTGCCCTTCACCCATGCCCTTCACCCCCCCACCCCTGCCCTTCACCCATGCCCTTCACCCCCCCACCCCTGCCTTCACCCCCCCACCCCTGCTCTTCACCCCCCCACCCCTGCCCTGACAAACACACACACTGACTGACACACACACTGACTGACACACACTGACTGACGCGCGCGTGCGCACACAGTGACTGCCGCACGCACACACTGACTGACGCGCGCACGCACACACTGACTGACGCGCACACACACACTGACTGACGCACACACACACGCATACACTGACTGTGTGTGTGCGTGTCAGTCAGTCTGTGTGTGTGTTTGTGTTTCTGCGTCAGACTCACTGACGCGCGCGCGTTCACACACAGTGACTGACTGACGCACACACAATGACTGACGCACACACACTGCATGAAACTGTAAAGGGGGACAAACAGAGCTGTAAAGGAGGGAGGGGGGGACTGGATTGATGTGAATGGGGGACAAACAGAGAGAGGGGGGAGGAGAGAGAGGAGCGGGAACATTACATCCCGGGCAACGCCGGGTCTCTCAGCTAGTATATATATATATATATATATTAGAAAAAAAGAGAAAGAAAAAGCGCCCGATCCATGTGTAAAATCCAATAATAAAGGTTTAATTTACCACGAACATAGACATTTGCACACTCACACTTTGCCAGTGTATTATAAGCGTTTTATGGGACAAGCCCATGCACCAAACAGATGTCAGACCGCAGCAAGTTCCTTCCGTTCCTTCTAGCTGTGCAAACCGCAAGGCTTCTCTGCTGCTGGTGTCACTTTCTCAGCGTCTCTCCGGCAACCCGAATGAGCAACTTGCAGTTCCTGATCAGCACGGCTCTTTCTCAGATGAGATGACAGGGAACTCCTGCACTGGTGTCTGTGTTTAGGCGTCTGGGCTGCTCCACCACCGTAGCTCCTATTCCACGTGACCCTACGCGTTTCTTCCGACTCGGCGGATTTCATCAGGGGATGGACTATCATTGTAACGGCTTGCTATTTATAATGCCTCAGTCCAATTAAACAAATACAATCCAAATTGTTTAAATAATTGATTCAGGTCATCTGTGCTGGATGTTACTAAGGTAACAGGTTTAAACATACCACTTTGAGAGAGAACAATGATTAGGAGTAATATTGATGAAATTTATCACATGTCACAAATGGCTGTAATGAAGTATACTACATAAAACATTTATCTTTTAAATATAGTTATTCATTATAGAAGTTTTAAAAAACACCCTATATGACTGATGATGTTAATTTTATATATTTCTTTAGATATCAAATAAATGAAATACAATTGGTTTATAACACATCAATATGATTCTATCTAAACAGTCATAAATCAATGTATTTACTTCACAACCATATTAAAAAATGTCAAGGATAATTTGCAGAGTTTGTATGTTAAAATAAATAACTAAAGCCTATAGGGAACCATGTTAAAAATGGTTTTTGAAGCAAAAAGTGGCACTGTGTGCTCATTTGCATGTCATTTCTCAGAATCCCTTGCTGCAGTGGAAGTGCTGTGTGCTGTGTGCTGGGTGATAATGGGGAAAGGCGGGGTTGCAGACCTGCCTAAGACATGCAGATGAGCATACAGTTGTATTTACATTTGCATATTTGCTTTGCTGTGGAGGGTTTTTGTCACTTTTTTTACTCACCATAATATATATATATATATTTATATATATATATATATATATATATATATATACAAAACAATTTTCTACCTTGGATTGCCTCTTTAAAATAAATAATATACATATTACGAATGAGTGGATCTTGCTTGAGAACGTATTTGACAAATTATGCAACAGATAAAATATTTGGAAAATGAATTGGCACCTGGCAAATCAGCTATTCATTTTGAAATTTGTGTTTCTAATAAAAAACACACACAAAGCAGCCTGCTATCTGTTTAACTCCATTTGCATACAGTATAAGACACATTTACAGCTGTGTGGATAATTCAGAAGAAAAAAATACTACATGTGTTCCACAGCAGGACTCATGCTATTATGTGATAAAATTCACATGTTGCCCTATTAACGGGAAATTAAGTGCAGTTCTCCAGATGCTTTGGGGATTACACGACAATACAGTTTCTTTCATATTGGGCCAACCCATGTGCTAATTTCAAGAAGCCATAACACAAATTGGGGGTGATGACTACGATAACCTTTCACCTGCTGTCAAATACATTGTTTGATTATAAAGAAATCATGTTTCTCATAATGTCTTTTATTGCATCCACTCCATGAGCAATGTATTTATTATTATTATTATTATATTATAATTTTGTAATTATTTTATACTTTTTATTTCCAAGAATTAGTAAAAATGCTTCAGTAGAAATATCACCTGCTTCCACAGAGGTGTTTTGCTTTCTAGCGGCTAAATCTTTCCAGCTTCCTTAGCTGTCATTTTTAGATTTTCCTCGGTACGTGAGCTACGTGTGTATTTCCTGTAAAGCAGAAAGAACTAAGCACTGATGCTTGTTCCCAAACCACGTCTGGAATAACCCAATTCAAACTGAATAGGCTCACCACTGGACTTATTCAGTAGACAGCAACAGCAGCTCTGTGTATCGCAAGCTTAATGTAGAGTGTATGGTCACGGTGGTGAAATAGTCGGCAGTGCGGTGACGGAGACTTGGTGAGTAAGAGCCCATCTCGGCCAGCAAAGCAAACATGGAACGTAAAAATAGATTGGCACTGAAGACGCAAAATAAGAGCAACAAGATTGGGCACAACTTCCTGCACAAACACGTGGTCTGCTTTGCCTCCTCCTTGCTGTAAGGATATGATCTGAGAGTACGTGTGTTTGCATGTTTATCGTTTCGGAGGTTCTATCAGCTTCTTGAAGACTTTAGAAACAACAGGAAGCAGACACATGAATGTGTCTCTTACCCTAGGATGTTTCTTGATGCTGTAGACCAGTAACATATCCTTTCTATTCTCAAAAACATTTCACTTCAGGAAGCAGTTTTTTTTTAAACATGACCAGCTAATACCTGACTCTTAACACGATGTATTTCTGTACGTGGAAACCCCCTGGAAGACATCTGTAATCATCAGTATTGATGGAATCTGTGTTGCTTTCTCTGTTTATTAAGTCTTAAAAAAAAATCAAACAAAAAAACTTAGTTCTGGGACCATGTTTACTAAGCAGCGCTAAGTTACATAGTAGATGAGGTTGAAAAAAGACATACGTCCATCAAGTTCAACCTATGCTAAATTTAGACAACAGATACAGAATAAAGTATCTATACTTATTGATCCAGAGGAAGGCAACCAAAAAAACCCCATTGTCATATCATCCAATGATATCTCATTAGGGGACAAATAAATTCCTTCCTGACTCCAAGAATTGACAATCAAATTATTTCCTGGATCAACATTTATTTATTTTATTTATTTATAAAAATGTTTTACCGGGAAGTAATACATTGAGAGATACCTCTCGTTTTCAAGTATGTCCTGGGCACAGAGTTATAAAAAATACATGGTTACGATAAAAGAACAGGGTTATACAGGGAATTGACAGACATTCTTCCCATGTTTACTTATTTGATATATTCCTGTATACCTTTCCTTTCTAAAAAGATGTCCAACCTTTTCTTGAACAAATCTATTGTATCTGCCATCATCACAGTCTCCGTGGGTAATGAATTCCACATTTTAACTGCCCTTACTGTAAAGAACCATTTCCTTTGTTGCTGTTGAAATCTCCTTTCCTCCAACCTAAAGGGATGCCCCTTAGTCCTTTGTACTACCCTTGGGATGAATAGTTTATTTGAAAGCTCCTTGAACGGTCCCTGAATATATTTGTATATAGTTAACATATCCCCTCTTAGACACATTTTCTAATGTAAATAAATCTAATTTAGCTAGCCTCTCCTCATAAGTTAGATTATCCATCCCCTTTATTAATTTGGTGGCTCTTCTTTGCACTCTCTAGGTCCATAATGTCTTTTCTAAGGAGTGGGAATCAAAATTGTACTCCATACTCAAGGTGTGGTCTTACTAATGCTTTGTAAAGTGGAATAATTATGTTTACTTCCCTTCCATCCATTGCCCGTTTGATGCAAGATAAGATCTTGTTTGCCTTTGCAGCTACTGCATGACTTTGGGCACTATTGCTAAGCCTGCTGTCTACAAGCACTCCTAAATCCTTCTCCATCAAGGATTCCTCCAATTTATTCTTATTTAATTTGTAAGTCGCCTGTTTAGTCTTGCTTCCCAAATGCATAACCTTACATTTTGTTGTATTAAACCTCATCTGCCATTTACCTGCCCAAGTTTCCAGTCTCTCCAAGTCCTTCTGGAGAGAAATTACATCCTGCTCTGATTCTACAACCTTACACAATTTAATATCAGCAGCAAAGATGGCGACTTTGCTCTCGATGCCAACCTCAAGGTCATTAATAAACAAGTTAAAAAGCAGCTGTCCCAGTACCGATCCCTGGGGTACTCCACTCACGACCATAGCCCAACCTGAAAAAGTTCCATTTATGACAACCCTCTGTTGTCTATCCATCAACCAGTATTCAATCCAGGTGCATATATTTTTACTGCATCCAATTTGCTTTATTTTGTATAATAACCTCTTGTGTGGAATTATATCAAAAGCCTTTGGCAAAATGTAAGTAGACCACATCATCCTGCATTACCCTGGTCTAAATTCCTACTTACCTCCTCAAAGAAACAAATAAGGTTAGTTTGGCATGATCCTTCATAAATCCATTGCTAATGGACTATTGCTAATAATTTTGTTTTCCATTAGGTATTCCTGAAGTTTATCCTGTATTAAACCTTCAAATAGTTTCCCCACTATTGAAGTCAGGCTTACAGGTCTGTAATTCCCCGCTTGTGATCCAGCTCCCTAAATATAAGCACCACATTTGCTTTACGCCAATCTTGTGGTACTGAGCCTGTGTAAACGGAGTCCTTGAATATTAAATGTAATGGTTTGGCTATTACTGAACTTAATTCCTTGAGAACTCTTGGATGTATGCCATCGGGGCCAGTTGCCTTATTTACTTTAATTTTTTCGAGCCGCCTATGAACTTCTTCCTCAGTTTACCAATTGTTCCTTAATATGGAGGTTGAGGCTTCCTTCCTTCACTACAATTGAACTTGATTCTTCCCTGGTAAACATAGAGGCAAAGAATTTGTTAAATACCTTTGCTTTTTCCTTATCTCCAATAATCTGCCTACCCATCTCACACTGAAATGGTCCTACATAAGTCATAAGGCATCTTTACTTGAATTAACCAGTGCTTAGCCTATGACTAATTTCTAATGTGTTCAAGTTGTATAGTGATCAATAATTATCAGCAGCTCTAACTAACGTATGCTCAGTTTGATATTTCTATCCTACATGGATTTTATTTTTATTGCATACGCCAAAAAAAAAAAAATATTTCCTACGTCCTGTATCTTAGTATTTATATATTTCCAGTAATCACCCCCTCAGAAAATTGTCAAAACCTCTGCTGGGGAATTGTTGTAATGGGTTAAATACATGTGCTGAATAGACAAGTGTCTGGAGTTAGTAAATTATCTTTTTGTTTTCTTGCCCAATGAATATAATTGTGATTATATACGGCTGCTCTCCATATCATGTGGCTAGAATAAAAACAAATTATTTATTTTTCCGTTGTAGAAGAATGCTTTAGTGAGTTCCCCCCCCCCCCATCCCCCCTTGTAAATGTTTCGTATTATAAAGAAGTTGATGGAAGTGATACGTGTTACTATTTATAGGCCTTGTTTACATGTGGAATTCCTTAACAATCAGAAACAGAACTTGGTATTGTGTTGGCAGAAATCTGTTTTTACATTGTGTAAATTAAGCCCCAAATAAAGTTACAGCACCATTTTCTAGTGAACCGTCTCATTTCGGCTTCCCCTGCAGCCCCCAACCGCTGGCCACCCCAGCAGCCTGCTCTCTTTTTGCTCCCCCGTATATAGGGAGCAGAGATGTTGCTGGCGCGGATCATAACTTCTCATTGCTCCCTCAGCTGGTAAATACTACTCTGCTCCTGTGCTAATCAATAGTTCCCAATGTAAGAAGAGGAATGGGACAATATTCAATATCGCGCCAGCATTAAGCAGCGGACGGGTGTAATCTTTGTGGCTCGAGGGCCACGTGTGGCTCGTGAAGTGTATCTGGTTGCCTACCACTATCAAAGCATAGCTAATCCATTTAAGATGTAGAGAATATACGAAAATATATCAAATATAGTTCACACACCGTCCATTTCAGTTGTAAAGAACCCAACTGAGGTTGGATACATTTCCGAGATGGTGGTGAGCCACTCATTGTCGAGGAATGTATGGCTGTCCTGTCCGCAGTGACCCTCTTCTAATATAGCTAGTGGACTTGATAATGGTCAGAATAAATCACTTTTGAGCAAAATTCCAAGTGTTTTGGACTTCAGTTTGAACTTCTACCTTTTCATTTGCCCGTGACACCATGGTTTTGAAGATCAAGGAGTGCGTTACTTCTCCCTCTCTCTCTGTATATATCTACTTGCTTACAGTACATACATAGGTATAGGTAAAACTCTCTAGCAATGTGTTAGTACTGCATCAAAAACATGTAATGATTGCTGCATCGGTGTTGTAGTTGTCATGGAATGCGTACAGACACCTTTAAAATTGGTCTTGCCATGTGGATTTTGTAATACTACTCACCTGGCTGCTCATGGGTTAAAAATGAAATCTTGTTTAAAAGATTTTGTTTTATTTAGCCACCAGATCTTTTCTTTGCTTGGCGCCTTTCTGCAGATAAACTGCATAACATGCAACACTTTAAAAAAAAAAAAAAAAAAAAATTTTTAAATACACCTGATAGGATGTGGTGAGAACAAGGCCCATTGGATCTCCCCCATCTTTCTTTATTGTAGAAGGAACACGCCAATCCCATGAAGAGCAGTACAAAGCACATATCCGTTCTGCCTGCACAATACCCACTTGGCCTGCCTCTGTTCACAGACCCGAAAAACACATTTTTCCAACCCTTATTCCAAGAAGTTTTATTTCCTTGTCTTTCTCCAGGTTTTTATTGTATGCATAGGACAAAATTGTAAGGGGTAAGTGGCCCCAATTAACCAGTGCTACAGAGCATATGTGACCCACAGTAATTGTAAAGTAAATGTTTTTAACTGCGTTTTAAACCGGATCACTTGGTGTGGTATTGCATGCTTGAGGCTATATGCATTAAACCCCTAGATGGCACAAGGTATAACAGAGGTATACAGAGTTGTAAGTAGGGAGTGTTTGGACCCCCCCTTGACCTCTGCAATTTCCCTGAATTGAAATAATCTTGTATGCCTGGGGTGGCTCTCATTTAAGCAGCAGGTTTACTCACATGCGGTGTGAACGCCGGTTCTGTGTGCTCCATGGCTGACAAGGGATGCAGAGAAAGTGTACCTGTTCCGGTTTGGAAGGGGTGTTTCAGCGGGCACCACAAGGCAGAAAAACGTAGCAACTGCTGGACTGTGCTGTGAAGTGTCCTTTATTAAAGCATGGTTAAAAAGAGGGGGGAAAAAGGATGCCCCTGCATGCTTTAATAAAGGACACTGCACAGCACAGTCCAGCAGTTGCTACGTTTTTTCTGCCAGGTACACTTTTTATTGTATGCAGATTTGATTGAAATCCATGCAAAATCTACATATATGTTTGAACATGTGCGTTTCTCTTTATTTTTCCTCTAGGAATTCAAAATGTGCTTAGCCTTTTCTGCGCAGTTTTGACGGAAAACAAAGTTCTCTTTCATTCTTCCAGTTTTCAACGTCTTAGTGAGGCCTCCAGAGCTCTAGAGGCGTTGATGTTCCCTCTTAAATACAGGTGAGATATGATCATACTTTAACGTTTTTTTTAAGTTGCATCAAAACAGACCAATGTCGGTAATATGCTAAAAGAATAATGTTTAACAGCGTGATAATAGTGAAAAAGAATCCCGCGCACCAATTGTGAATTTGTGATGAGTATAGAACATATATTATAATATAGGAATGTGGGCTAATACTTAACCTATGACCACTTAGTGACAGAAAAAAAACTCAGAAGCAACAAAGTGTAAAATGCTGGTTCGTGAAAAGACACTAAATAGTGATAAGTGTTAATACACAACCACAGATACTTGGAGTACTAAGGGTGTATGCTGCTAGTCCATAGAAAGTTGGCTCGTCATCTCGGATGCTAGTAAAAAAATAAAGAAAATGACAGCGCACAACTCTCATAGTGCAATATTATTGATAAATTCAATGGTGAATACAGGAGGTGAGTATCGCACGTACATCAATGAAATCCTTTAACAGCACGTCATGTTAAGGGTACATGTTACCACGTTCGCACACAGCCTCCTCCCGCATCCTCGGCAGCCACCAACGGTATTCCTTTGATCAGGTATGCAGAGGGCAGCGTTGGAAACTTTCGGCTCGGTTGCCGGTAGTGTGGGAGCTGGTCAGTACACCTACTTAGACACGCCAGGTCCCGTAATGGTCAGAGCAGGTGTCAGTGACATAACATCAGACACTCGGGATCCAGGCTGTTGGGGATCAAAGACCTCTCTCCATAACTGATCAAAGGAATATACCGTTGGTGGCTGCCGAGGATGCGGGAGGAGGGTGTGTGCTAATGTGGTAACATGTACCCTTAACATGACATGCTGTTAAAGGATTTCATAGATGTACGTGCGATTCTCACCTGCTGTATTCACCATTGAATTGATCAATAATACTACACTATGAGAGTTGTGCGCTGTCTTTTTCTTTATTTTCTGCAGAGGCGAGGCCTTACAGAAATAATAGTAACTCTATTGGTATTTTTACCTATGTTTTGTTTTGTTTGTTTTTTTTTTGTAAAAACTGCAAATTGATTCTTGAGAGGTTTTAGCCCAGGGGTGGCCAATTAAGGATATCCCTACTTTAGTAAAGGTGGCTCAGACATTGACTGGGCCTCTGATGGGGCCACCCGTGCTGAAGCAGGGATATCCTTAAACTTGACCTGTTGGGGGCCCTCGAGGACTGGAGTTGGCCACCCCTGTTTTAGCCACGCCATACTTTGATGCCAGGGTTTGTTGGGAAGAACATGCCCTCACATTCCACCGGAAAAGATTTCTTAATCCTCTGGATGTTGGTAACCACCCAAAAATGCATGGGACACTGCGAAGAGAAAGCTCTTCATTTTCAAAGAAATAACCAATTGTTTTACTTTTAATATAGCCAATAACATTTGGTAAAGTTTTTTTGGGTTATTTTGAGTGCTAATTAGGACTTTTTAATGTTCTGTGTGCGCTAATAAAGTGTAAGAGAGGAGTTTGTTATGCTACTTTAGGTACGTTTAATGCTGTAAAAGTTAAACCTGTTGATCTTAGTTGATGTATGTTTTGCATAAGCCAGACTATATGAGAATATGTTCCAGATATATAATACTCTCTACAATTTTTGATAACATTAACAGGCAGAATCATAAGGCGATCCAATTCTCAGAACCCGCACATCTTGTCCTCTCCGTTCCGCAGTCTGTTCTCCTCATGTCCACAGAGCATTTCCCCTAATTCCTGCAGACTAATAATCATTTGTGGAATGTGTTATTCCCACCTTGCATGCGTTTAACTGCCTGAAACTATTTATTGCAATGTGTGCTTGGAATCTGTGGCTCTCTTCTGGAAGACATTAGAGCCACATACAATACATATCAAGCTTTTAAGAGTACCATTTATTGAGTGAAACAGTAACTGATAATGACTTTGTTTGGGTTCTACACTACCTTTTGTTTGCTGTTACATTACTCACTATACCTTGCTACTTGATAACTTTACTGCACTTTCTGAGTAAATACTTCACATTTTCTTTAACTAGATGGTTTCAATGGCAGATGCTATTCTGCAATGCTTATAATTCCTAATCCCTTCGCACTGCAAAGACTGTAGTCAATAAACAAATGAGTTGCAGAGTTTTTTTTAGCGCTATAAATGTATAATGAAGTCAAATAGCAACAGTTCCTTATAATGTAGTATGGGATAAAAACTTGGAAATTATCACAGCTGATCAATTATTCTTCCTAAGAGAAATAACTGTAGTGTATGTTTTTGTTTTTGTCCAGTTACCCGTATATCCCAATCCTCCCTGCACAACTTCTAGAGGTTCTGAGCTCCCCAACTCCCTTTATTATAGGAGTGCATTCCGTTTTCTGCACCGAGATTCACGATCTGGTAAGAAAATCATGTAAGACTTTATTTACATTCATCGTATGCATAATCTGTTTGCATTTAAGTTTCCAAAGCCTATTCTAAGAATTCCTGACCTTTATTTTGGGCAATTAAATCTATTTGGGGGGAAAAATACATTATTGCCTTTTTATGATTTCCTGGTAAATGACCTTGAAGTTAACATATCTGTTTTGCACGTCACAGTACAACAGGGTGTTATTTATTCCTGATGTTGTTATGGTACGGTACACCGAGCAGGTTCCCTTGGCCCCCCTCTTTTGTATATAGATGGGAAGCAGGGGGTCTGTGAACCGCATTTTAATCCATCTCGGGGCTCTCTGTTTCCCGAGATACTTACCCGGGAAGGTGCCTCTGATTTACTTCCAGGTTGTCTAAATGCCCGCAGCACGCAGGCCAACAAAAGCCGGGACAGAGGATGCCGCATCGGGAGATTGTTATGCCATTTTCTTTCCCCTGGAGGAGGTGCTACCAGTGGCACATCCCAGTATCTCGGGAAGCAGAGGGTCCGCAAAGGTGAAATTAATGTGGTTCAGCTCCAGGGACCCTCTGCTTCCCACCTAGTAAAAATAAACGAGCGGGGGTATCTACACGAGTAAGAGAGACGGCAGGAGTTTTATTTTCACCTGGCTGTTGCTAGGAGGAGCAGCTGATGTTTCAGGCCAATGAAAAGTTAATAAAGACAAGTGACAGGTGCAGAACTCTGAATGTGATAGATCAAAAGAATGGCCACCATGTCCCACCGTAGAGGTTTTTGCTAGTATGTGTGTGTTTGGGGGGGGGCACACAACAAGCACTGAAGGATGGTGTGAACTAGTCACAAAATAGACATGCTGCACCAAGCTTCTGCAGTCCTGTAAATATCGCCTGATGTAAAGATGTGTGCATGCACAGGGCAGTGCTAGGCAAAGTGCAGCCCATGGAAAGACATCCTGATTCCCTGTCAACATGTGTATATTATGTTCTGTTTCCATGTTGTGGATTGTGCTCTTTCTTTAGTAGATGATCTGCAAATTATCTGCTGTTTCTTTTCTATTGAAATGCTCACGTTGCTTTAGAACAGGGTTGGTCAACTCCAGTCCTCAAGAGCCATCAACAGGTCAGGTTTTGAAGGTATCCCTGCTTCAGCACAGGTGGCCCAATCAGTGGCTCAGCGAAGACAGAGCCTCTGATTGAGGCACCTGCGCTGCAGCAGGGACTGACTGAGCCACCTATGCTGAAGCAGGGTGATCTGAAAACCTGACCTGTTGGTGGTCCTTGAGGGCTGGAGTTACCTACCCCTGCTTTATTAACATGTAGCACTTGGTTGGGAGACCCCGCTAAGGCTCATGCTGCCCTTGGAGGGATGTCAGGGCCTCTCCTATACTTTTTCCACTGACTGGAGGGGGATATTCTCCCTTAAAACACACAGGCAAAGAGGTTGTTGAAGAGTTTTGCGATGTGTTCCAACTGGTGCAACTTTTACCGACTATTTTCTAGCCTTATAACTTCTATTTACCTCCCTTCTCAGTTATGACTTTCCCATAGCAACTGCACACAATGTAGGACTACCTGTTTATCATGAAACTTTTCTTCTCTTGCAGTTAGATGTGATTATAGCCGATTTGGATGGCGGCACCATTAAAATTCCTGAATGTATCCATCTGTCACAGCTACCAGAACCACTACTTCATCAAACACAAGCTGCTCTTTCTCTTGTATGTCAGTGGTATAATATTTCCTTTTCATAGAGCGGGCAGTATACTGTACTCTATATTCAGTAATATAGACCAAATTAATTCAGGGGTTCTGATACACACTCACACTGACTGACACCCAGGCACACACTGACGCGCGCGTGTGTGTGTGTATATAAGTAAATAAATATATACACACACACACACACAGTGACTGAAACATACACACTGACACACACTCACACTGGCTGACACACACACACACACACACACACACACTGACACACACACACACACACTGACTGACCCCCCCTCCACACACACACACTGACTGACAAACACACACACTCTGAAACACAGAGACTGATATACACACACACACACACACACACTCTGACACACACTGTGACTGATATACACACACTGTGACTGATATACACACACACACACACTGACTGACATACACTTACATACACACTGACTGATACACACACTGACACACACACACACATTGACTGACACACACACACACACTGAGTGGCACACACACACACACACACACACACTGACTGACACACACATTGACAGACACAAACACACACACACACTGCTTGACACACACACACACACACACACACACTGACACATACACGCACACTGACTCACACTTGTGCCAAATTATCCAACATGCAAATAGCACTGTATAGGTACGTGCATCGCAGAAAGCTGGGGATTTCACTTAGAAAAGGTGATTGAAAATGTCACATTATTGACTAGCTACTGCTCTAGTATTTACCCACAAAGCTTGGGATGCAGGTGCAAACAGTAGCGCAACCAGTAGTGCAAACAAAAGCACCGGATTTTGCCAGAGCAAAAATCCACTGAAAGTAGTGATGTTTCTTTTGAAAGTTTTCTACTCTTTAAAAGTTCCCAGAATTCTCATGAGAGCAGCTAAATAACTAAAGAAAATGTTTGCTGTGTCTCTGCACCCTTTCTTTCAATAAATCCTCCTTGTTTTTTGTTTACCTGGATGCACCAAGTAAAAGAAATTTCTCAATAACGCGCAGTCATTACTGTCTAGGTTCTGCACCCTGATCTGGAAGTTGCAGATTATGCGTTCCCCCCTCTGCGCACGACCCTGTCACACGTGAAGATGCTGGTAAGGCGTTTTCCAGTGGCGCGCGCCATTTTCTATCATGATGGGTTGGAATGGGTATCTAGAATAACGTCTCTTGCATGTTCTTTAGAGCTAACAGTATGTTTTGTGCTCGGCTCTGGGTTAATTTGAAGGGGGACACAGTGGCAATGAAAACGGTTAGTGTGGCAAATGTGGCTTTATCTTTTCTCCTCTTGCATGTTGCTCTGTGTGTTTGCTGCACAGTTGCCAAATTATTTGGTTCAAATACTGTCATCTCTCAGACTTTCAGACACACTATTCCACATGTGGCCAAACTCATTCTTTTTACAGCGCCAGAACAATTTCCATTAGTTTATCCTTGTTTATCCATCCCCATAATGTTTTTCTGTACTCTGGGAGCTTAGTTCAAAGGATTACAGGCTGAAATGTTCACTGGATACCCTTCTCTCACATTTAGATTGTTTTGATATACTTGTGGTATGCCCAGTTATTTTTCATTCCAGTGACTATCCATAAGAACAGCCGTTCATGTTTAAAACTTGACCCCGTTTTCTTGTGCGACTGACCATACTTGTTGTGAATATCGATACAGAGTATTGATGTATTCCTGTACCTTACTCTCATCCTCTTAGTCCTTAAAGGACGGGGCTAATAATAACGGCTTTCCTTTCACTCTGTCCTATTATATATAGAACCTTAACTTAGAGCAGGGGTTTTCAACTCTCCCCTCAGAGAACCTGAGTCTGACCATGTTTTGGGGATAACTAAGCAATACCACATTTGGACGTTGTCTATGTGCATGCTCACATTTGTCTGTTCCTTGGTCGTTTTTAAAATCTGGGATTCCTTGAGAAGAGGGTTGAAAACCACAGACTTGGACAGGGCACAGATCACTATAAAATACAGTATGTTTATTTTTGGGAGGAGAGAGGAATTTGATGCTGTGAAGAGTAGATCATTGTCAACCTTAATGGGCCTTCTCTCTAATAGTTCCCCATTCTTGCTGTAAGCGATTTCTTGGTATTTATAATTTCAATTATTAATCACAAACCTAGCTCATATTTATGAAGTTACATTTTAAGATTGTTTTGTTATTGTATTACTGGCACTTGCATATTACAAAACTTGACCTGCCATCTCAAGGCGAGTCCAAAATAATGTCACCTTCATGCGATGGTGGTGATGTGAGCTTGCAGCTTCTTGTATCGTGGACAGAAAATAGGGAATACTGCTACTGACCCGTTCTTAAAACCTCTCTCCGCAGGACAAAGAAGTTCGAGCGGTCTTCCTGCGGTTGTTTGCCCAGATATTTCAGGGGTACAGGTCCTGCCTTCAGCTCATCCGAATTCATGCAGAACCAGTCATCCACTTCCACAAGGTAACTGGGTGTGATATAATGAACAGACTAGATTCTCCCAGCAGTATTACACATTCAGCATGCGAAATTGTAAGCCACTTTTACGCAGCATCATAACGTTTTGTATGTTTCTTCATTGGAATGTTGTTACCTCTTTAAAGAAAGCTTCGCAGTACACCGAATCTACTGAGCGTTTAGCCCTGCAAGGTAAGCACGGGTTAAAGAGGCAATCCAAGCGGCACTTATTAAAACTATTTTTTTAAATATATGCAGCCTTTGATTATTATCTTTATTGAAAACTGATTACCCAAGCTGCCGATCTATTTGTTCTCCCGTGATCGATCAGCAAAGATCCTGCTTCCCAGGGTTCACTAAATGGCCGCCTTTCAGTTTCAATGAAGCCTTCAGTCAGTGTAACTCAGCAGCTACAATGTATTCTTACATTACTTAGGTAAGAGTATCTATTGTTACAGTTTGCTGCTTAAACTACTGGGAATATTGACAACAAATTATCACAAATAGGAAAGTGTTGCAAAGGTCTTGCACTGCTGGGGAGGTGGGCTAAAATCTGCTATAGAAATTAAAGGATGCTCAGTATATTAAAACTCATTACAAATGAGATTAAGATTGTAATAATTAAAAAATTAAAAATGCAGCAAGTATCATCTAATATTACAGCACTGATTTTTTTAAAACACGTAGGATATTTAATGGATTGCCTCTTTAATGTGTTATGTCAGTCCTCCTTAATACCTTTTTTTTTTCTATAAGGAACCATTTTTTTTGTGATCCATTTCCGAAAGCTTTCCATAAAACGATCAATAGTAACGTTTATTAAAACTTCTATAATACCGGTTAGAAAATGACAACATTTTGCATTTACAATGACAGCATAATAAAAAAAACGACCATGTCAATTACTATCCTCTCATTTTAAATGAAAATCTACAAAATCTTTCAATAATAATGCACTAAAAACCACCATGTTTTGATTCCCGGGGGGGGAGGGAGGGGATAACTCGTTCACTCGCGCTTGGGTTGGACAAGGCGCCCTGGATAAGAACCCCTGCATTATTTAGGAGGTGCCAACAGATTGTGCAGCACATTATACTGAGAGATGGAGGACTGTTCTAAAGACAACATACTAGCCTATAACAAATATAATAAATTACCAAATCTTGATAAAGTACTACAGTATATATAGGCTTGGGAAATTGTAGAAGATGAGGGGCGGGGGGATTAATGGGTTCAGGTCCCGTGGCTTCTTGCTGTGCACAAAGCAGCTTGAGTGCCCTCCTTTTCTTGGCATCATATGTCATACGTTGTGGTATTAATAGTGGAGATATTTTTCCAGGTTGGCTCTGAGACAAACAGACTGCCAGATTAATCACTGAAGCAGTCTCTTTTTTTTCCAACAGAAAACATGTTAGGTCACATCATTTTTTTATGTATTTTTATTTTGCACTGGGGATAAACTTTCAGAAATTCTCAACAACATCCCCCAAATGCTACAATGGCCAGTGATACTGCACATTATTGTACAGTGATCTGTAAATTACAGATGTTTAAATAATCACTGCAATTATCAAGTCATTTCCAAGTAAGGGGCTAGAAAAAGAGGGACATCCTTATTGGGAAGTGATACACAATGCAAGGTAGAAGAAGCACACACAAGACTAATATAGAGTTAAAGAAACTTCAATCTGTATTAAAGCATCAGAGCTTGTGAACAGGTAACGTTTCAGGACTCAAAGTCCTTTCCACCTCCTGGAGGTGTTTGGTCTGAGGAAAGGACCTTGAGTCCTGAAACATTACCTGTTCACAAGCTCTGATGCTTTAATACAGATTGAAGTTTCTTTAACTCTACATTAGTCTTGTGTGTGCTTCTTCTACCTTGCATTGTGTACCAGTTTTTGGATCCAGCTTTGGGACGCCGGGATCAACGGAAGGTGAGCACCATAAACATATAACGCTTTATCTATTTTTTATTAGCAGTGGTGTGCCACTTATACCTATCCTTTTTCCTTATTGGTATGTGACTTCTGAAGATCATTGCTAAACGTCTTGCATACTGCTGCATATATAGGGAGGCCATCCTGTTAACTGAAAGATTCCATATAAATTCCATGTTTGCGTAGAAAGCATTGGTTACTCTTGTGCAGACAATATTTCCTGGCTTTTTTTAAGTTCTTTGTGGTTGGCAGATATCAGAATTGACAGTGGAATAGTTTCATGAACTTCTGGAGAAATGGGGGACACCACTTCCCTCAGCGACGCTACTCAGACTAGATCAGGCACAAATACAATATTGAGACGTATATACAACGCAATGTAAATGAAATCCCATGTAGCCACACTCTATAACACAGTGGTATCCGGCCCCTCTGTAACCTCTTCACTGAGGGACACTTTGCAAGAAGAAACCGGAAAACAAATCAATGCATAACTCACTGTTGGTGTGTGGGAATAGTTTCATGATGCAGGTAAAGTCGCCAAATATTGTCCTGGCTATAAACACACTTCCTTAGACGTTATACAATATAAATATATATAATTTGACTACACATTGTTTCCGGTGATAGAAAAGGTTGTTTATTTAATGCTACATTAAACATAATAAGATATCTCTGCAGGGCTACAGCAGGAAAATATACGGTAGGAAAGAGACGGTGCAGCCAGAATAAAAAGGGCAACGACATTTTCAGATGTTTTTTTAACCCCCCCCCCTAACAGGTCAGGTTTTCAGGATATCCCAACTTCGGCGCAGGTGGCTCAATCAGAGCCATCTGTGCTGCAGCAGGGACTGATTGAGCCACCTATGCTGAAGCAGGGATAGCCTGAAAACCTGACCTGTTGCGGGAGCTTGACGACTGGCGTAGGGCATCACTGCTCTGATGCATTCTTGTTCGCAACTAGAAGCAAGTGAAGCTATCAAGTGAAGAGAGATTGTGCTGTACTAACTAGTGGAAAACACGAGAAAATCAACAAATAAATAAAGGCACGCCTTTTCTATAGGCTAACCTATAGTTTAAATTGCAAACTGTCAGGAATTGGGGTTGTCTTGAGAAAGGTCCCCCGATTTGGTCCTTTAAAACTGGTTTTGACCAACATCATTTAGCCAATAAATGTGTCGCTGAGAATTGAATGCCTTTGTCTTCATCTGCCTGATAAAGTGATAAATGGATTTGTACTGAACTTTTTATCTGTCTCCATAGGCAGCCTTCCTAGGGCAGCGTGGTCTGATTGAGAATGATTTCCTCACTAAAGTACTCAATGGAATGGCATTTGCTGGCTTTGTGTCAGAAAGAGGGCCTCCCTACCGATCCTGTGATCTCTTTGATGAGGTACTGTACTGTGTAAACGCTGTTCTTGTATGTACCACACTGCAGCATGTTACTTTTAGAATCATTCTGTTGCTTGGAACATCTTATCACAGCCAATCATTTTTGTTGCTGCACAACTAATAATGCCTGTGCAAAGGACACCCTAGATATAAACATATTTATCGTGAATTCACACCAAGCGGCGCAATAGAAGGGAGTAGGACTGGAAGCAGATAATTGAACACGATTTATCTTTAACGGAGGTTAGGCAATAAGGCATAGGTGTGGATTCATGTTCAATATTGGTGTTTATTTTGCGGTTATCTCTCAGTGCCGCCTTCTCTACTGAACTGACCAGGGGGGAGTGCAGTTAAAGCAACAAAACATGTTAAATCTTATGGGGGTTTCAAAATGAATCAGTTCTGTAGTATTAGATAATAGCGACAATTTATTTACTTATTTTTATTAAACTCTTAATGCCATTTTTTAAAATTAGTTTTAGAGCATCCTTTGATTTCTATAGTAGGTTTTAACCCAGTTTCCCAGCAGTGCAAGATAGTTGCAACACTTTCCTGTTTGGGAACATTTGTTGCCAATATTCCCAGCAGTTTGAGCTGTATACTGTAACAATAGAAGATGTTACCTTCGTAATATAAGGATACATTGTAGCTCCCGAGTTACACTGATTTGATTGAAGCTGAAATGCGGACATTATGTTAGGCACACAACCAGGATTTTTACAGATTTATAACAGGAGCACCAAACGATTACCAGCTTACATATACAACTAGGGGAGCGGGAAGTAGTTTTGCTGCTTAAGGCTTAGTTCCCCATGGTCACGGCGGCGCGCACTACGGCGTGCACGCCACACCACAGCACAGCCCCATATGGGGCAAGCTCCAGTGGACGCTGGCAGGGAAGACCAGAATTGTGTCACATGGCCGCGCGCAGCCAATGGCAGGGCAGATATGCCCCGTCATGGCCCCGCCCCCGCGCTCACCCTATATCTCCCCTACAGACTGTCAATCGCGGCTGTTGTCCCTGCACGCGCCGCCATGCTGCCAGGCGCGCGCGCGGAAAGGAGGACTGGGGCAGTAGCCTTAAATGAAATGCGTAGGGAGTATCTGGACCCTTGAGCTATGCAAAATCCAGGTGTTTCTGACTTTTCCTTAGGTTTTGAAGTTCCAGACCCGCACTGGTTTTATCCCAGCTGCAATTTAGAGACCTGCTGCTTATTTATCCCGTTGCCTGGTTGTACGGTTTAGCTTTGGTTCTGGGGGAGCATTACAAATATACAATGATGGACTTTTGCTCTTTGCCTACGGAACATCAAGATCAGAATTAGAAGACTGAGATGGAAACTGGCAATTGGCAATCAGTGGGGTGGGAAGAAAACATTTAATTTCATGTATACATTTTTATAGCAAGAAATAAGGAGAAATGTAAGGGGAGCGCAGATCCAATGAACAAATAGAAAGTGGATATGGCTCATATGATAACCAAACCACCATTACACTGAGAAATGCACAAGAGCTAAGATAGCCACAGTCAATGCATCTGCTGAGTGAAGAAATAAATAGCAAGGTTGGGATGGTGACATGTGTAAATGTTTGAAATAAAAACTACTTACACGGCCATGTGTAAGCAAACAATGCTTAGATGGTGTCTTTGGTTTTTTTGCCTCTCGATTGGAACCTCTGTAGTGTCTTCAGCTGGATGCTTCTCTGGATATAGCTACGGTTCACCCCGTCACAGGAGAGTCCCTCGTAATCAATTCACATGCGTGGCGAGTGTATTAGATAAAATCCTAGATATTTATTTTGCAATAAACATACAAACTCGCATATAAAAAACTCCTCAGCAGTCGCGGCAGAGTCCATGTTCTCTGCAGCACAAGTTGCTACCGCGTCCGGTATGCAGCGTGGAACGCTGCTGGAACACAGGCGAAGCGGACAGCTACGGTGGCTGCCTAGGTACAAAAGAGTCAACGCAGATCAGATCAACACGTTTCGCCGCGTGTACGGCTTCCTAGGGCTCGATGGGTCTGTGTGATGTCCATCTGCAGGCTTAAATACCCTTCGGATGATGTCTGATGGGTTTCCTGCTACAGGCAATTAGATGGTCCTCCTTTCAGTTGCTTAGAGGAGTGTTTGACTTGACAGATGCCTCGTCTGCATTTTAATGTCCCACCTCAAGGGTAAATTAAGCTTCCCAATACGAAAGCCCAATCTAAGTCGCTTGTCGAGTATGCTCATCAAATACCAGCAAACAGTGCATATTTTTGGTCCCTAAACTTAGTACAAGTAACTTCAGCTCTAAAAATCTCATTTACTCATCATGTTATATAAAAACAGTAAACAATGACTACTGTATGTAGCCATATACATATTCCTTATGTGATCAGTCAAATAGTAAAAAGCTAGAGGCGGGCACCGGTAATGCGGCGGGTTCCATTCTATGGTCGCGCCGGTAATGTGGCGGGTTCCAATTTATGGTCCCGCGCAAAGCTAAAATCGCAGGAAAGCAGAACGGGCGATTTTCGGCATCTGCGCATGCGCAGACCGGCAATTTCCCCTTTTGCGCATGCGCAACCTCCATTTTGTGCAAGCGCGACCACCGTTCAGTGCATGCGCGACCTCTGCACCCCCCGTTCTGCTCGTGCGCAACCTGGGCAGCCCCTGTTCTGCGCATGTGCAGACAAGGCAGCCCCCTTCCAGGTACCGCTGTATGAGCGGGCCGCCGTAAAGTGGGCCGCCGAAAAGTGGGGCCCTATAGTACTTATGTAGCCAACACATTGATCCATAATATTAACAGTGCTAAACAGTCCTCGTCAGTACACATGTTGTTAGTTGATATCCCTCCAGGGGGTATCTTCTGTTAAGGTGATAATCCTGAATGGAATGCCTGTCTTTCTAGCATAATGCTTTAAACTAGCATCATATAGCTGACAGCAGAAAATACAGCAAGCAGTTACAAATAACAATAATAAGAAATGTCTATTCCAGTCCCTTTACGATTGAAGTGATGACCTATAGGAGTCAAAATAAGGGGTAGATAGAAAATGATAGTGAGACTTCCATATCTGATGATGACATGACGTGTTTGTCTACGCATTTTTCACATATCGAACAACATCTCATAAAAACACTTGAAAATGAAATAAACTAAAAATCAAATTATATTATAACAATTATAAAAATTGTCAGAAGTCTTAAAAAGAACAGCTTAAAAATGTACTGTCTAATGGCCACTATGTCTTTGTCAACATTTAAACCATTTGGGACAAGGGTCTTCAATCTATAAATCCAATAGGTTTCCTTCTTGCAGATGTTTAATAGTCTGTCACCTCCTCTCCAGTTATGGGGCGCACATTCGATCCCCCTATAGATCAACCCAGCTGTGTTGCCAAAGTGAACCATATCAAAATGTCTAGAGACATTGTGGGTTGCTAGTTTTTTCCTAATGTTGCCCATGTGCTCCAGTATGCGGACTCTCAAAGGTCTTGAAGTGCGTCCGACATACTGGCATCCACATGGGCATTCCAGCAAGTATACCACAGAGGGGGTCCTACAATTAATAAAATCTTTAGTATTAAAACCTTCCCCAGTTGTGTGCGATTTGAATGTAATCCTCTCTTTAGAGGCATACGTACAAGCTTTGCACCCATGGCAAATAAAAAAGCCTATTAGCTTTGGTAGCCAGTGTGCCAGTGTGTCGGTCACTTGTTTCCTGAATGTACTGGGTGCAAGTTTGTTTTTAAGATTGGCGGGCTTGGTAAAAATAACTTTGGGATGGTCGGATAAATGTCCTTTCAACACCATCTTTCTGGACTAGGTGCCAGTGTTTCCTGATGGTGTGTAATTTTGCTAGCGTCTTTATTGTATTTCGTAACAAATGGTGTATTGTACTCATTGGTCTGCTCTTTTTTTCTTTGGCACCAATGCCCTCTCAGTTTAGTGTATTTGCCCTTGTTATCGCTTTATCGATTAAATCTTGGTCATACTTCCTTTCAATGAATCTCTCCCTCAATATTGTAGTCAGTTCATTAAAGACTCCATAGTCAGTGCTATTCCAGCGTAGTCGTCGGAACTGCCCAAAAGAGATATTATCAATCCATTGTCTTTTATGATAACTTGAGTTTAATAGATAGTTGTAGTGTTTTGAAAAAAGTCTTCAGGGTCATGTCCTCAACGTAAATTGTCAATCTAAAAAGTTTATTTTGTTACGGCTTCGCTGCGAGGTGAAAATTAAATTTATAGTATTGTTATAAATGTATTGTAGGAAGCAATCTAGTTTGTGTTTGCTCCCTTTCCCGATGAACAGTACGTCATCTTCGTATCGCCTCCAGTGGACCATATTCGCATAAACGGATGAGCCGACCAAATATTCTCCATTTCCCAGTGGGACATGAAAATATTGGCGTAGCTCGGTGCGAACCTGGTCTCCATAGCAGTACCGCATTTCTGAAGATAGTATAAGCCATTAAACCAGAATACGTTATGATCTATTACAAACTGTATGCCTTCTACTAAAAATTCCCTTTGCTCTTGTTGGATAATGAGGTTTCCCTCTAATGTTTTCCTAACCGCTTCGCACCCATCCCTGTGGTTAATGGATGTATACAAAGAGGCAACATCGCAAGTGACTAAAAAGTAGTTTTCCTGCCAAATGATATCTTTAATGATGTTAAGTACCTGTGTAGTATCACATAGGTTCAACCGTGACTCTACTACAGTACATATTTCTGCAGGTAAAAATCAATGTATTCGGAAAGGTTTAAGTAAGGGATCCAATCCCTGAAATGAGTGGTCTTCTGGGGGTGGGGGGTTCTAAATTCTTGTGAATTTTATCATTAACAAATTGTATTCCCTATCTTTTACAATTCCTAAAGACTTCCCCCTGTTCAAAATGAATGATAACTCACTTTTAAAAACATTTGTAGGATCGGTATTAAGTCTCTCATAGGTTACTAGATCACTTAGGATCCTTTCAGCTTCCTTGGGGTAATATAGCATGTCCATAATAACAACCCCCTCCCCCCCCCCCTTATCAGCCTGTTTTATTGTAATTGATTTATCTTCCATTATTTTTTCTAATGCCAGTTTTTCTAATTTCGTGAGGTTCTCTGGGAATCTCCTCTGAGTTCTGGAAAGTTTTTCACAGTCCTCAATCGAAGATTGATAGAAAACCTCCAGATAGTGTCCCTTACTCCCGCTAGGGTAGAAATTAGATCTTTCTTTAAGATTGGAATGTAAAAACGTGTCTGCTAATAAGTCATTGTGACCAGCTTCCTGAACCTCTGGACTAATATTGGATTAGTTCTATTCATATTCTCCCTGCTCATGGCGTCCCTATTAAGGAAAAACCTCTTAATAGTCAATTGTCTAATGAATTTATTAGCATAAATAAATAAACTGAAACCACTCGGTCCTACAGTGAGGGCAAAGCTCAGCCCCTTTGCAATAAGTTGATTTTCACTGGGAGTTAAAACCTTTTTACTGATATTAAATATGCTAAATACTGCATTTGCCCTTTTGGCCACAGATTTTCTTCCTCTTCCCTGTCCTCTAGTGCTCTTTTTCTTCCTTTTTTCCTCTGATCTTTCTTGAATCCCTAGGTCGCTTAAACACAAAAACCTGTTCTGAGACTGTAACGGTGGGGGAGGGGCACGGTCTAAAAAAGGAGCTGTTCTCACTCCTCTTACATTTTCCCTAATTGGACTCCTATGTCGGGCTGGACTGACTCTCTCTCGGAATCTCTCGGATTCATATCTGTGCCTATCCCTCTGTTCCCTCCTTGGTGATCTATGGTCTCTGTTTCTCCTATCATGGTTCCCATATGTGCCCAGGTCCATATGTCTATTATCACCTCTCCATTCTCTTCCATGGAAGTCCCTATCATTGGGATAGTAAGAATAGTGGGTCTGTCTATAGTTCCCATAGTTTTCATTTCTATAATCACGATCTCTAACTATCTCCCAGAGTGGTTCGAGCCTGAGGAAGCAGTACACACGGCGAAACGCGTTGCTCTTATCTGCGTTGACTCTTGTACCTAGGCAGCCACCGTAGCTGTCCACTTTGCCTGCGTTCCAGCAGCGTTGCACGCTGCATATTGGACGCGGTAGCGAGGACCTGCTTGTGCTGCAGAGAACACAGACTCTGCTGCGACTGCTGAGGAGTTTTTTTTATATGTGAGTTTGTACGTTTATTGCAAAATAAATATCTATGATTTTATCTAATACACTCTCCACGCATGTGAATTGATTACGGGGGACTCTCCTGTGACGGGGTGAACCGTAACTCTAAGGTTCTAACCGAGAGGGGAAAAAAGCAGAGACACCATTTAAGCATTGTTTGCTTACACATGGCCGTGTAAGAAGTTTTTATTTCTAACATTTACACGTGTCACCATCCCAACCTTGCTATTTATTTCTTCACTCAGCAGATGCATGGACTGTGGCTATCTTAGCTCTTGTGCATTTCTCAGTGTTTGGTTATCATATGAGCCATATGCACTTTCTATTTGTTCATTGGATCTGCACTCCCCTTACATTTCTCCTTATTTCTTGCTTTCACTTGGGGGTCCCGGAAAGATCCTTGGGGTTGAGCAGCAGACATTGGACTCCAACGAAGTGCACCGTTATATGGGTGCATGTTGGACTCCTCTATTACAGTAGTATCACAACCGTTTATTTGATGGTTACTATTGCATAGAGAGAGCGCCTTAGTTTTTTTTTCCGATACATTTTTATAGAAATGGCTTTGGGCTGTGGATTTTCCAATCTTCAGCTTCTCATGTTCTTTTTTTTTTTTTTTTTAAATCTCACTACTTTGGGGAATGATGGGTTAACCTGAGCGGAATGGGACGATTGGCCGCGACCAAATTGCCGCTGGCGCTCCACCGCAGAAAACAGTCACCTCGCCATCTTCCGCCTTCTACATCTTTAAATGTCCCAACCGCAGGGTACCTGGCACGGCCGTCGCTCTGATGGCATTTGTGCGTGCTCACCAGCAGGACACTCATCGCGGACGCCAGCAGGAATGACACATTTTTAAATGACCCTGCGGCTGAGACATTTAAAGATGCAGATGGCGGCGAAGTGACCGGCGGCGAAGCGACCTGCGGTGACTAGTTCTGGCGGCAGAGCACTTGTGACGATTTGGTCGCAGCCAATCGTCCTAGACCGTATCCTGGGCATCTCCATTTTTGAGCTGAGCACGGAGCTGGTAACACTTGTTTAAATGTTCTCATTTTCATGGTCTTTAAATCTTAGGCAGTTTACTAGTTGATTTCAAAATGAGTCTTCGTATTGCTGCAGTCTCTGCAGTCGCCTCTTAAAAGTTTGCCGAGTAGGGTTGCTGATAATATTATCAATAACTGCATAATTAGGGCTAATGAGACCATAGACCAGCATCTTTTAATGATGCCCACCCCCAACCCCCCCTCCCCCTTACCTTGGTGCCGGCGTCACATGACGCTGCGGGGGTCATGTCATGTGCTGTGACATCATTTGACACCCATCGCCATTGGTACGCGTCGCCCGGAGCCGGTTGAATCAAGGTAAGGGAGTTGCAGAGGCCTTGTGCAGTCCCCCGGCATTTAATTTAAATGCCTTCGGGAAGAGCGTGGGGGCCTCTGTAACTGCCACCCCCCTCCCAGTTTGCGCACCCTTGCTGTAGATGACAAAAGACACACAGATAAAAAAGAAAGATAAATGTTACTTTGTGTTTGTGCAGTGTAGCCTTTTTATTGCCAGTAACAACTACTAAAGCAAGCAAATAAACCAATTTAAACAGTGCAGCCGCCCGGTTCCAATTGCTGTTGCAGTCCTGGGATTACTGAAATAAAGCTAAATATAGCTTTTATGTGGCAGTAGCATCCGCGCGATCATGAAAAAAAACAAACTCTATTCGGCATTGTTACAAATGCTACAGGGCTTTATGTTCCACACTGTTTGTTGGATGCGTCTGTTTTGACATTTGATTCATGTGTTAATGTGCTTTTCTTCACATAGCTGGTTGCCTTTGAGGTTGAAAGAATTAAAGATGATGAGCAAAGCAACCCGCAGAAGACCATGAAACATGTCAGGGAACTTGCAGAACAACTATTCAAAAATGTAAGTGTCCTTGTTGTCGAAGGTGGTGCATATTTTTTCTTCTCTAAATCTTTGATGGCAATATGTTTGTTTTAACACGTTTCACAAATCGGGTTCTTTATTGCCACAGACTCCAACACATTTCATACACAATTAATAACACTCGTGTGTTCTAGTTCTTAAAAGCACAGTTCCAATTTAGCAACATGCAATGGGATATATTGGAATATCGGCTATATAACCGGTGCTCCACTGTTTTTTTAAAGATGCTTTTCAAGATGAATGTGTGTGTGTATGATTACAGTAAATATAGATTAGAAATCAGTTTTGTAAATGTCTAGTTGAGTTCTTATACCTAATTGTGTGATCACTGACTGCTCAAGGGATTCTGAAGTTGAAGTGATCAGAGATTAATCATTGAGCAATTATTAAAAAGTTAACAATTTAAGGTAATTTTAAGAGTTTCCTACAAATAGAATAGAGCAGCAAAGAATGTTATCATGACAAGGTCAAATCTATACCTTTTGCGTCGGGAAAAGTTAGTCTGCACCTTGAATGTTGCAGGCCACTAATAAAACTCGCCTACTTTTGATACCAGGGTTTTTTGATGGCTGCCAGTAGTATATTCTTTCAGTACCTCGTCATGGGTGAGAGCAGAGGCAAAGCTTTGGATGTATGTGGTGTCATGCCAGTGCCTTGAAAGACCTTTGTTTGAAGTCCTTGTAAAGTGTAGGAGGGTTTGATATTCTTGCCTACTCTGGAAAATGTGTTAATGCCCCTTGATCCAGTAAACCAGAAACCTGTATTAGACGGGTACCTGAGGATATTCACGAGTCCCTCTAAAAGAAAAGCATGCCACCAGAAATGAAAATCTCCCTTCTATTCATCCTCTCCCTAAAGGTTTTACAAAACAGGATAAATAAAGCACATTGTGTAGCCACTTTCTAACTCCCCTGTAACTACCTTGAAACTCCAGGCCAATATCTTTGTTGCCAGCAGTGCAGTGTGTTGCAGATCCCTCTAATAGTGATGGGGTTAATGGATGAGTTGATAAAGCTGAGCTTTTTTTGATGGCTTATCAGAAATTTTGCTCAGTATACTTGAAATATACAGGTTGTTCCACAATCTTTTAAGTATTGTCAAATGCACTCACTGTAAGTAACCATTTGACAGCTGTAACATACACTTGGGTCTAGAGCAGGAGTGGCCAACTCCAGTCCTCAAGGGCCACCAACAGGTCAGGTTTTAAGGATATCAGCAGCACAGGTGTCTCAATCGGGGGCTCAGTCAATGACTGAGCCACCTGTGCTGAAGCAGGTATATCCTGAAAACATGACCTGTTGTTGATCCTTGAGGACTGGAGTTGGCCACTCCTGACCTACAGCCACAAAGCTCTGATAAATCAAGGCCCATAACGTAATGTTACGTGAAACAGTGCTCTGAGCTAACATGGTATCCTCAAAGCTTATGGTATCCTCGTATGCAAAAAAAACCCCCTTTAAATGTATCTAATTTCCATGGGCTTACTGTCACATTATTGTAGCGTAACATTGTGGTACTTTATGCCGGTCCTTTCCTGACCCTGAAATAGGTCTTCTGCAGAAGTATACAGGGGAGCCGAGAAATAAAGCCATGTTATTTAAATGATGCCTGACTGTGGCATTACAGCCACCCAGACACTGCATGACTCTATTTCATTTTCTGGATCGATTAGCGCCATGTTTAGGTGTAATTTAGATAATGTAACATTAAGTCCCCGCGTTAACCTTAGCACACTTTAGTGAATATGCGCTTGATAACACCTCTGTAGGAGACGAGAGGCTTGAACTGCAGGTTTAACCACTGGAGTTCTGCATGGCGTAGCCACCACGTCAGGGGGTCTGGCAGTCCAGGGGCCCCATGGCGTAGTGGCTACATCATCGCTTTGAAACTCGTTTTTCTAGGGGAGATGGTGTTCTGCGCTCATGTTAAGCGCTGAACGCAATCTGGCGGGCAGAGGAACAAGAGGACGACTTCCTCCCCTTCCGTTCGCATCATCCGTGATACCACAATCGTGTGATTGCTCCGAGGGGTGGTTAGGTGATCGCTAAGCGCTGGTGGGACCCGGCCTCTACGGCACGCAAAGGGTTGACGCGCTTTGACGTTAATAAGGGGACCTTACTGAAAATGTGAATTCCTTGAAGATTGGCTGCACATCTTGTGTCTGTTTTTCACGTACACTGTCAAACTCTAGACTTCATAGCCTATGCGTTTCTGCAGAATATATTTCATGTATGTCTGCCGGATAGAGGCAGAGTATATTCATTTGTTACCATTTAATCAGGCATTAAAAAAGTTATGGTGGGTTAAACAAAAAGTGGCAGTGGAAGCACTGTATGCTTGCGATAATGGGGGTTGCAGACTTGTCTGAGACATGCAAAGGTGCTCACAAGTGGTATTTTTATTTGCTGTACACTGGAGGGTTTTTGTCCCTTTTTTTTTAACCCACCATAACTTTTTTTAATGCCCGATTTAAATGGTTCCAAATTATACCCACGAAGCGGCTTCACGTTGCATAGCCAGTAACCAACCTTGTACTGATGAGACTCAAAAGGTTGAAAAAGCTGTCTGTGAGTAGGGTTACTGGACCTGCACTTCTTTAACCCAGGCTGTGCTGAAAATCTGTGTAATGCGGCAGGCATAAATTCATAGGGGTCCATGTTAAAATGGATAACAAGCAAAGAGTGACACACTGCGCTCATTTGCATGTCATTACCCAGAATCTCTTGCTGCAGTGAAAGCATAATATGCCAAGAGATAATGGGGAAAGACAGGGTCGTAGACCTGTCTGAGACATGTGAATACACCACAAGTGGTATTTTTATTTACCAACAATTTAATGAAAGTTGAGTTCTCAATAATCTAACCAACTGATATACTGTGTGTATGTATATTTTCATTTTAATCCTGCAATTATAAAGTCACAGCTAACCAGTGTGCTCGTTTTTAAACACTGTGCCTTCCTTAGGCTAAGGCCCCGCTCCCAGAGTCAGCGCACCCGCACTGCAGACAGGCGGTGCGCTGACATACACAGACCGCGATATGCGGTCTGTAGGGAGCGGGAGCCGGAGCGGGAGGTGGGCGGGAGTGGGAGGCTTGACAGGGAGGGGGGGCGTGGCTTGAGCGGAGGAACCCGCTACTCTCCCCCCCCTCCCTCCACGGACTCGGGCTGGAGCTGGAGCTGCTGAGGGTAACTTTAAACACACACACGCAGGCACTCATACACACACACACACAGGCAGGCAGGCACTCACGCACTCATACACACACGCGCGCACACACAGGCAGGCACTCACGCACTCATACACGCGCGCACAGAGGCAGGCACTCACGCACTCGGGCACACACATACACACACAGACAGGCACGCATGCACTCAGACACACACACAGACAGAGGCAGGCACTCACCTGCTTTCACTCCACACTCCTCCCCGCTCCCCGAAGCCTCTCCTCCTCCCGAAGCCTCCCCTCCCCATTGGCTCACAGCCACACCACGTGACGCGTCAACTCTAGGAAACACCATTCTCTTGTGTCTCCTAGCGGCTGACGCGCCACAGCGTGTAGTCAGCTGTGCCGCCAGGGGGGACCGGGACCGGCTCGCGAGGATTCTCCTGCTGGTGGGGAACTCGCGACATGGCCGCCCGCGCCAACAAGCGCAGCGGGACCGAGGCCTTATTTTTGTACAAAAAGCAGCAGCAGCAGAATACTAAATGCCACCAATAAAATGTAGAAACCCGTTCCATGTATCTGACTGTACATTATTTTGTTGGCATTCCCATCTCTGTTGGGCTCACTAAATCTTTGAAGGTCGTTCCCAGTCCCTAGTTGCCATGATTTCCTTTTAGTAGTAGAGCCGCTACACTAAAGCCTCGTAAAGAATCGCGCAACAGCTGATCTGACACAAACTGTAGCAACATTTGCTGGCTTCCTTTGCAGATCCATTTTATGTTTTCAAATGAACATGCTTATCTGTGCGTGGTCACTTCAGGCCACTTCTTCTTGGAGGATTAAGAGCTCCAGAACCTTTGCTCAGCTCCTGCTCATCCTGCCCTGTTTCCCATTATTATAGCCGTAGTATCAGTTTGCAGTTTGTTGTTTGATGAAGGCGGTTGGCATAAGCTGGTGACTGTAGTTGTGTAAAACAATTTTTGAACTGCACTCTGTGATATAGGTGAAAAAGTGAAAGCATACAAAGACAATTGGTGGCAGGGAGCAAAGTTGAATCCTATACCCCCAATGTCATATAAGTATGGGTGACTCCAGCACACATATATTTTGCAACACTTTTTCTCTGATTGCTTGTTCAGTTAAAAAATTGCTGAGGAACAGTATGGTTAATAAAGGTGCATTTTCTTATTTATTTATTTTTAAGTAGTTTTTTTTTAAATTGGGTTTACAAGCATTAAACTACAACATTACAACACAGAAAAAAACCAATAAGAAACACAGAAAAACATACTTTTACACAAACTTATTTTTGGTCTTGCTTATCATACTTATAATTTCAGAATTCAATACTAACACATTAACACAAATAATAATACAGCTCAACCCCGTTATAGCGCGATCCGCTTCAACGCGAATCCGCCTGTAACGCGCTCAGCGTGGCTCCCGAGATTTGAAACCTCCATTTTGCCGCGCGCCGAAATTTTAACGCAATCCCGGTTATAACGCGGTCTCATTCTGTGGCCCCCAAGGACTGTGTTATAACGGGGTTCAGCTGTAATAATATTAATTAAAAAAAACAGATAATAGCATTTTAAAAGATTAACATCAAAGCCATCACCTCACAGCCTCCAGGTGCATTTTCTCTTGCCACTGTTTTGTTGTTTGTTTTAAATAAATGCAGCTGTTGCTTACCTTTAGCTTTACGGCAATGCAATTATCTAAGCTTCCGTTCGATCCGTTCTCCCTTAATCGATCGGTGCAGATCCTGCTTCCCAGGGCACGCGATATGGCTGCCTATTTCAAAAGAGGAAGTGTGGTGGCTTTCTAAACGGTTGTTCTAGCAACCCAAGGAAGCTTAATACAAAACAAAATCATTAAAAGGGGCATAAGAGTGAGAAAAAAAATGCCATGTGTATTATCTAATACAGTACTACACAAGTGATTTATTTTAATAAAACACATATAGGATTTTTAATGAAAGGCTGCTTGAAACATTATACATAACTCCCATTAGGCCAGGTCCATAGTGGCTTCGCCCATGCGGAGGCGCACGCAGCCGTGACGTCACCCGCTTGAAGCGAGTGCGTTTTTTGGCCATGGTACGCGCACCATCCGTGGGCGTGTCTAGGGGCGTGCCAGTGACGTCACGGAGCTGGTTCGCCCTCAGTGGACAAACCGCTCACGTGACCTGTCTGTCGCGCTGAGGAATCAGTTTAACCGATTTCTCACGCAACGCGCACCCCTCCTGCTTCCGCACGCCGCATGGACGCGAACACTGCCTTAAAGCTCCGCACGGTCTACAGTACCATGGCCCCAGCCTTAGGTGAAGGTCCATATAGTTTAAATGCAAACTTTTTTGATGTGAACACTCAATCTGTTTGTTTTAATCTTGTGTGATCCACATAATGCTCAATCCAGTAACCAAAGCCTGGGTGGTTTTTTTTCCACCTACATACCTATTCTTTTTAATATGTAACATTTTTAAAAGTCTAATACAAAATCCTGAAGTTATTAAAAAATGTTTACTTCTGTCATGTACGGCACACCTGTGAGCATGTGACCTGCATACTTGGACACAGGTTAATATACAGCTCTCTAACTGGCCCACCTTTCACCTTCGCAAAGGTCCCTCAAATTAACAAGATCTCCCCTCAATCCGTCCCCATATACCATCTGACGTGAACAGCACACTTGGAGTGGAAGCACTGTATGCTAGGTGATAATGGTGAAAGGCAGGGTTGCAGACCTATCTTAAGACATGTGAATGTGCTCACAAGTGATATTCTTTTTTGGCTATACTGCTGTGGCCAGCTTTATTCTGCCATTTACCCGTAATTTTTCGGGGCTTTTTTCGGCAGCCGCCGAACTTGGCTGTGCGCCAGCTGCATCTTGCGGCCGCGCGCGGCCCGTTTCCCCATTCAGCGCTAATGCGCTGAACAATGGGCCGCGCCTGCGGCGCCAGAAGAAAAAAAACGGCCGCGTCGGCACGGGGTTTTAAATTACCCGCGGTGCGGGCCGCCTGAGAGTTAGTTTAGCCGCCACTGTATATACAGTTGTGTGAAAAAGAAAGTACATCCTCTTTGAATTCTATGGTTTTACATATCAGGACATAATAACAATCATCTGTTCCTTAGCAAGTCTTAAAATTAGGTAAATACAACCTCAGATGAAAACAACACATGACACATTACACCATGTCATGATTTATTTAACAAAAATAAAGCCAAAATGGAGAAGCCATACAGTGTAGCTTTACAATGTAGATTTTAAATGATTCTGCTGATATCAGAAATGGCCTTATTTGTTGGTTAATGGTCTAAATTGAATTCTTCAAGTAAGAATCCTGCACTGAACATGCTCTGTTGTAGGCCTGGCAGAGCAAGACTCGTGGAATCCAACTATTAGCTATGCTAAAGACTTCATATGGATTTCAGTTTAAGTCTTGAGTGGAGCACACTGCAATAACCTGACATATCAAACCATAATTGCACATACTACAACTGCTAGGTCAGAAGCCTGTTTATATGGTAACATGTTCTTTCTTCTTCAATATGCATCATCTTCTTAAAGTTCTTGCCGATACTTCATTAAATTAGCATTTGCACCAGTGATAAATGACTCCATCAACATAAACTGTTCAGACAAAATTCATTACAGGGTATGGTTTTTATAAGTTATATTTTGTAAATGTTATAGGTGCGTGTTGTGTGAAAGGCTGTCTCCTGCTCACTCATGAAGTGAGGGTATGAGCGGGCGGAGCAGAGGATGATGGGAATGATAAATGGTTGATCATTGAGGATCAGTCTTTGCTGCTAATTGAGGCTCTGGGAGATGCAAGCGACACGATAGATTGCTCCTATAGATTGGAATGTGTCCGCTCTTACTGTATTTGCCTACAGCTTCTGCTCACTAAAGCATCTCACAGCAATTCAGTTTGTTAGCCATGTATCAAATTTCAGCCACACAACTGTCAACTTACAAATCTGATATTTCCGCAGTCGAATCGACTAAAACTAGGTGAAGCACCGTCCAATTGTATTGTATGCATTATTTATATAGCGCCATTAATGTACATAGCGCTTCACAGTAGTAATACACATGGTAATCATATAAATAACAAATAATATAAATAACAAGTCATGAGAATAAGTGCTTCAGACATAGAAGTAACATTAAGGAAGAGGAGTCCCTGCCCCGAGGAGCTTACAATCTAATTGGTAGGTAGGGAGAACGTACAGAGACAGTAGGAGTGAATTCTGGTAAGTGCGTCTGCAGGGGGCCAAGCATTGTGTATCATGTGTCCAGGATTATCCACAGTTTTATTCATATGCCTCGTTGTGTCTTAAGGTGGGTCTTAAAGGTGGATAGAGAGGGTGCTAGTCGGTTATTGAGGGGAAGGGCATTCAAGAGGTGTGGGGCAGTCAGTGAGAAAGGTTTAAGGCGGGAGAGGGATTTAGATACAAAGGGGGTAGAAAGAAGACATCCTTGAGAAGAATGCAAGAGTCGGGATGGTGCAATCTATCACTATGGACGAGCACCTTATCGCGATCAGAGGGATCACACCATCTAGCTGTCCAGGGGACCCTTGTCCGGCCTGGCTTATAAAGGAAGCCTTGTTAGTTCTGGCCCCTTTCTTTCACAAAATTGCAAACTCATTCTCCTCAGGCTTTTTACCAACCTCACCTCTTTTAAAGAAACCTTACCTCGATGAACTGAACACGGATAACTACCAACCAGTTTCTAATATTACAATTTTAGCTAAGATCATTAAAAATCGAGCCCAAAAACAGTTATTGAACGACCTGTCCTGATTTAATCTGTTCGACTCCCACCAATCGGGATTTCGAAAAAATGACATCACTGAGACGACCATGATGGGTGTTACTGACTTCCTGCTCAACACTGTAGACAAGGGGGCACAACTGATCTGAGCCTTCTCTACCTGACTGTGGCTTTCAACACAATTGATCATACATTTTTTCTGACCAGACTTAAATCGGATGTTGGGTCGAGATGTAAAGTGCTGGACTGGTTCCAGTCCTTTCTTAGTGTCAGTAGTCAGAAAATCACCCTCAAAGTGAATTCTTCAAACACAATCCTGCTTATTTATGGCATCCCTCACGGATCTGACATCTTTTCCGTTCTATTCAAAATATTTGTGAAACCCGAGGGGACATTATTTGTCGAAAACATATTCAGTTCCATCAGTGCGCGGATAATATGCAGTTGATGTTGGACATCTCCAATGATCCTATCATCACGGCGAACGGTCTGAACAGTGGCATAGCTAAAAATGCAGGGGGGGGGGGGGGGGCAGGCAAAATTTTGCACAATAGGCACTTATTAGCTGCGCATGCGCGATTGGCACTTGCTGGCAGCGCATGCACGATCGGTACTTGCTGACTGCACATGCGCGACCGGCGTTTGCAGATCAGGCCTCCAAGAGTATGGGCTGCTGGACTTTGGCTACATCCCTGGATCTGAATAATTGCCTTAGTGACATCTCTAATTGTATGGCATTTAATTGGCTACTACTTAATGCCTCTATAGCTGAGCTGCTCCTGATAGACCTTAAAGCACAAACAGATGCTATGAGTAGCGCCTTCAACAATCTAAAAATAAGTAACTCTGCCATCCCAAGGAGAGAGCTATTATTGGAGCTATTATTGAGAAAAATTTAATTGATCAGCCTCATATTGCATCTATTGTGAAACACTGTTGCTTCCTAATCCATCGATGGAGACAAATGAAAGCATTTCTCTCGATAACCAATCTACAGATGGTCCTGGATGGTACAGGAAGTGGTCCTCTCCAGACTGGATTTTGCAAATTATCTGCTGATTGGTCTCCAAAAACATAATATCAAAGCCCTGCAGTTGGTGCAAAACACCACAGCCCATCTTATAGCAGGCAAGGCAAGGAGAGACCACATCTTGCTAGTATTACAAGATCCGCACTGGCTCCCGGTGGAGCAAAGGGTTCACTTTAAGATCTGGACCCTTTAAGGCTATCCATGGACTGCCACCCTCCCCCCCCCCCCCTTACCTTCAGAACTGCGCAATCAGTGACACCCCCAATCGGGCCTTTTCGATCTGCCAGCGCTCCTCAACTAATTGAGCCTCGTTTAAGATCAATAAAGCTTCAGGAAGAGCTTTCTCGAGAACCACCCCAAGACTGGAATAAGCTTCCTGCTGGTTTACGAAACCAGGAAGTTTACTTCCTTTCAGAAAGGTATTAAAAATGTTCCCTTTTAAACAAAACATGGCAAACAGACGCTAATACCCTGGCAGCCAGCTGTCCTTTGTTGGTCTTCCTCATCGTTCCCCTATATGTTTTCTTTTGGTAGGTCTGGGATGGGTGTCCTCCCTAAGTTCCTACACGCGCTCTAGTACTGCGTTTCTTGGTGAGCAGAGCGTTAGAAAAAATTTGAAAGAAATATATGGGCTCATTGGTGTTGCAGGCATCAAGAGAAAAATACATATAAAGAATTATAGCAGTACATTCAGAAACTCTTATTTTGGCTTCTGCGTTGTCTGCTTCCCAATTCCATCGGAGTTATTCCAAAATAATAATCTGAAGTCTTTAACCTCTCTGAAACGACTGCTTGTAAAGGTGAAAATGGGCAAAGAAGGCAGGAGAGAGTGTGGAAAGTTACAGCCAAGCGAGGTGCCAGGATTGTGCTAAGCAGTAGTGTGGTGTCAATCATGCATGAGTCTGGGCATACAAAGGAGGGGAGTGAAGGTGGATTCAGATATGTAATGATGGTAGAGAACCACCCACTTAAAGAGGCAGCCCAAGCAGCACTTTAAAAAATATATATATATTGTTTTAATATATGTAGCCTTTGATTAACTTTATTGAAAAGAATTACCTAAGCTGCCGATCGATTTGGTTCTCCCATGATCAATCGGCAAAGATTCTGCTTCCTGGGGTTCACATAATGGCCGCCTTTCAGTTTGAATCAATCCTACAGTCAGTGTTACTCACAGAACTAAGGACCCCCACCAAGAGGTTCAAACACCGTAATAAAAATATATAATGAGTCCCAGCACTCAAAAAATCTAAGAATGCAAGTATTTCAATTCATCATATTGTGTACTGATAATTAAAGCATAATTCAAAGAACATCTCTTTACAAACAAAATATACAACATGAGCTTAAAGTATGCAGAATAGCCACAATACGAATGAATAGCAAAGGCACAGAACAAGAGAACTGGAGTATAGTGCTGCACATGATACAAAAGGTACAAAATAAAAACTATGAAGTGATAGAAAATAACTTCAGGACAGTAGACAGCTTGTACTTCTAGAATGAATGTTAGAAAACGAAAAAGCGCCAAATGTCCATAAACTAAAAAAAATGGGGAAGAGAGGGCTACTTAGCCGCTACAAAGTATCCTTATATTACTAAGATACAGCAGGGCCCCGCTTCTCGGCGATCCGCCAATACAGCGGTAAAGAGAAGGGGGCCGCCAGCCGTGTTCGTGCATGCGCAGAAGGGGGGGACTGCAAGTCTGCGCAGGCGCAGAAGGGTAGGAGACACCAAAAATCGCCGGTTTCACATTTCGGTGCTTTTTGCTTTGCGGGGCGGCGTCACAATGGAACGGAACCCGCCATATGAGCGGTGCCCTACTATAATATTATTTATTGTTACAGTTTACAGCTGAAACTGCTGGAAACATTGGCAACAAATGATCACAAACAGGAAAGTGTTGCAATGATCTTGCACTGCTGGGGAAGTGTGCTAACACCTACCATAGAAATCAAAGGATGCTCAGTATATTCAAACTCATTAAAAATGGCATTAAGAGTTTATCTAAAAAAACACAAATTTAGTAGTTATCTAATACTGCAAAACAGAGTTTTGAATATTGCTTGAATTGTTTTTTTAAGTTGATTCTCAACAATATTGATACAGTGATAATAATATAATCCTATGTGTGCGGAAAATGATCTAATTACAACGCTTACTTTGGGGGGGAAAACTCTCTTAAGATCTTTAGTTTATAACCTGTTTTTGTTTTTTCCCTTCTATTGTGTTCTTTATTTTGACTGGTGGAACTTGGAAGTGTATTGTTTGAAGCTTTTGTTGTGACTAAATAGTCTTTAACTGCCGGTAACAGGGAACAAACGATTAACTGCGAGACCATTTGAAAGACACGACCAAAAGTTTCCAGTATCCGATACGAGACCAGATTACGTGCCGGAGAAACGCACTCCATGTAATATTTCACGATTGCCACTCCAACTTCACATCCAGTTTTTTTGTTGTTTTTGGTTTTTTTTTAAGATCATGTGTTGAGGTTTTTAACAGAATTTGAATGACTGTAATAACCAAGGATTCTCATCTCGTGTTTTAACAATTACATCTAAGCGATTTCTTATTTGTTCTGTTCACATGATACTGTACATAAAAAAAGTATCTTCATATATTTCAACGTTGGCTATTGAGGACCAAATTTATCGCAGTTGGTTGACTTTGGATGTATAAGACCTCAATGACTCTAGACTGCCTACCAAAACTTCCACAGCCAGACTCTGGAACACACACACAAGGGCTACACATGCTGAAACTGTATTTATCCATGGTACAAAACCATCCTGAAATGACTTCAACAAGGAAAGCCCATCATCTTGTGTTAGTTGAGCCTCGAGGACGTGGCTTTACTCTTCATAATTAGAAATGCACAATCTGAGCCAGTTTAAAACCCAGACCCACAGTATTGATGTATTTAATTGGGTCAACTGGAATTCTACTGGGGAAGTGACCTCAAATATACAACCGTATACATAGAAGCCCCAATGCACATAGTATGACAAATCATTTAGGTCATTTCTATGTGTATTTTTCTTCTCATGTGTATGGGTCATTAAGTTAAATCTTTTGGCCAAGGCAGGTTAAGCTTGCAACAACGTCAAGTTAAATCCTTTCAGTAGGTTCCTACACTGCCATTTCTATAGTGTGTCCTTTGTGTTTCCTTCATGGAGAAAAGAGGAAACAAAGCAATCATATAGTCCATGGTATGTGGCATGAATGTGGTACCTAAGGGGTGACAATTTAGGGGTGCTCTGATGTGGACAACATATGTTGGCCAAATATTGAACTTCATGACCCATACTAACGAGGAGAAAAAACATTGAAATTAACAACATCGCTTGTCATATTGGATGTGCATTGGGGCTTTTTTTTTTTTAATGGTTCTAGTCCCATATATTTAAAAGTGGACAGAAATGTATAATCCCCCCTTATGTGTGAAACATTGTCTCTTCTTTTTGTTACTACTAGGTTTAAAGCAGGGGGTCTGCAGAGCAGGTCTGCGTTAATTTCAGCTCTGGGGACCCCCTGCTTTCCAAGATACTTACCTCGGAAGGTGATGCCGGTAACGTACCCAACTGGGCGCTGTAAATGAATGTTTAAAGGTCCCGCAGGCCAATAGGACGGCTCAACGCCATTCCTTGCCGCTTCCTATTGGCCCCCGTGACGCGGGACATTTAAACAGAAGAGATATACCGGCATCACCTTCCCATGCAAGTGTCTCGGGAAGCAATGGGTTCCCGGACCTGAAATCAATGCCTTTGAGCTCCGGAGACCCCCTGCTTTTCAGCTATGGGGGGATTTTTTTCCTTTTCAAAGGCATAGGTGCTTTAAGTGTTTTTTGCCATGTCACCTGCTGCTTTTCTGTGTAAAATGGCATGTTTTGTGTACCTTCATTTTATTGTATCCATTATTCCTACAGGAAAACCCAAATCCTCACATGACATTCCAGAAGGTCTCAAAGCCAACGGAGGGATCGCACCTGCGTGTTCACGTCCTTCCCTTCCCTAAGATTAATGATGATAAAGTACAGGAACTTACTCAAGAAGGCCTCGCCAAAAATCAAAATGCCATGCTTGCAACTCGAGTGGAGAAGAAATGTGTTGTCCCCGCTGGATCATCTGTTGGTATGTTCTGTTCAGCATTACGTTGGTTTTTATTCTTCCTGCACACATTATGTAAGTTATGGTGGGTAAAAAAGGGACAAAAACCCTACAGTGTACGTGAAAGTTATATTACAGTGGGGGAGGGTGTTGGCCAGTGCTTGATGTAGTTACGCTAATCCCAATATCTACAGATGTTGTGTTCTGTAGTGTCGTTAAATACTAAATTTTAAGCACTATAAGAACTGATTTTAGCAATTGGCTGAAGACGTGAAAAGGGCCGAATGATAGATAAACAAGTTGGAAACATTTGCAATGTAGTTAATTTGAAAATGTGGTGATATGGAAATGCACAGGACTGATGAGTGAAGATACCTGTAGTGTACATACCACTCCTATTGTGAAATACTGTAAGAGAAGTCAGCATGAAAGTGAATCCGCATTCTCTACTCTCCCTCCTCCTCTCCCCTCTCTCCTTCTCTCCCCTCTTTGCCTCCCTCCTCTCCCCTAGCTCCCCTCCATCCTTCTCCTCCTCTCCCTTCCTAACATTCGCCCTTCCCCTCTCTACCCCCTTCTCTTTCCTCCTCCCCTTCTCTTTCCCCCTTCTCTCCCTCTCCTTCTCTTCCTTTCTCTTTCCCCCGTCTCCCCCTTTCTTTCTCCCTCCCCTCCACTCTCTCTCCTTCTCCCCCCTCCTCTACCCTCTCTCCCCCCTCTCCCCTCTCTCCCCCCCTCCTCTTCCCTCTCTTCCCTCTCTCCCCTCTCTCCCCCCTCCCCTCTCTCCCCTCCTCCCCTCTCTCCCCTCCTCCCCTCCCCCCCTCCTCCCCTCCCCCCCTCCTCCCCTCCCCCCCTCCTCCCCTCCCCCCTCCTCCCCTCCCCCCCTCCTCTCCCCTCTCTCCCCTCCAACCTTCTCCCCTCTCTCCCCTCCCCTCCAACCTTCTCCTCCCTCCCCTCCTTCCTTCTCCCCCCTCCCTCCCCTCCAACCTTCTCCCCCCTCCCTCCCCTCCATCCTTCTCCCCCCTCCCTCCCCTCCATCCTTCTCCCCCCTCCCTCCCCTCCATCCTTCTCCCCCCTCCCTCCCCTCCATCCTTCTCCCCCTTCCTCCCCTCCATCCTTCTCCCCCTCCCTCCCCCCCTGCCCTCCCTCCTTCTCTCCCCTCCCTCCCCCCTTTCCCTCCCTCCTTCTCTCCCCTACCCTCCCCATCCTCCTTCTCTCCCCTCCCTCCTCCTCTCCCCTCTCCCCCTCCCTCCCCTTCTATTTTACCCTCGCTTTCCCCTTTCCCTTTTAGTATTATTAAACATATTCTGTACAGAGAGGGGATTAAACTGGGTCCTATTCCGAGGATGAGTTAACGGACGGGATTATAGTGAAGTGTCACATTCCATGAATGTTCTTTTAATGGACTACAAATATCTGAATGGGAAAAGCATGTTGATTTCCCCCCTGCTCCCCTCCCTTCCAGTGGCTACAAATAACCTTATCACCTTCAAAGACCGTAAAAAAAACAAGCTGCGTCTAGCCAATTACTATGCCCCTATTGAAATCCCGTCAAGTGAATGATGAAAACTGAATGTGCTTGAGATAGTGAGCCGCTTAGTCTTGCATCTTCTCAAAGATCCCTCTGGGGTTACCTCCGCGGCAGGTGATGACTCTATCAAAGTTTGGGGTGGGGAAGTTTGGCCAAAAGCATAAGGCTACGCTTACTGTATAGTGCCGGCGACATCAGGCTACGATCGCTGGAAAAATCAAATTGAGATGACTTCCAGCGATCGCGACCAAGCCTTCGCACCGTCGCGTCGCGCTTACTATAAGCGCACGCGACGGCAGCAATGCATTTTTTTTATCTCTGTCTACGGCACTATAAGCGCAGCCTAATGTGCCATCTCCTGTTTTAAACTCGACTATTCACTCTATATCAGTTCGTTTTTATCCTGGAGATCCCTCTTAGTAGTGATGTACAGGCCTCCATTTTGCTTATTTAGAGGGACCTTGTGACCTGGACCAGGGTGGGCAACTCCAGTCCTCAAGGGCCACCAACAGGTCAGGTTTTCAGGATATCCCTGCTTTAGCACAGGTGGAGCAGTGTTTGACTGAGCCAGCTGTGCTCCAAGCACGGGAAACCTGGCTTGTTGGTGCCCCTTGAGGACTGGAGTTGCCCACCCTGGTCCAGGTACTGCAAGTCTCTATTCTCCATAGAAATGCAGGACTATGAAGAATGTAATGCAATGGAAGTACTGGGTGGAAGTGTTGTGATGGCACGGACTCTGATTGACAATGGTGTGCAAAGGCCAAGATTTTTTTTACAATTACAGAGACATTTTGTAATTCTCTCCTCCCCTCCCCCCCCCCCCACACTCCTTTCTACGGCCAAGCGCTGGTTGAATGTAGAACCTGACACTAGGGAACTGGGGAGGTTTTCTGTTTTACGGTTTTTCTGTTTTACGGTTTTGAGGTTTGTGGTTAAGCCCACTTGCTGTTTTCGACAAGCCCCATTAACCGTTTTTGGAATATAATCTTTGGAAGACATAAAGATTTAACTATATCCACGCCTAAGCTCCTATTAATCACGTTGCTGCCGGAGTGTGCAACTTCTTGCTGCAATGATTGCACAGAAGATGTACATCAAACATTATCGGCTATAAATTGAATTACTTAAACTGTAAAAAGTCAATTCTGCAAAAAAAAAATAAAAGGTGCATATACTGTATATAGTACAGTGTTATAAACGTTCTCATCGCCATTTAACGATTCGAGTTCTTTTTCTGTTTAGTGTATTTTTTAATTTTTTTTTAAATATTGCCATTAAAATGCATGTCTTTCCAGAACATGGTGTTCATTGTAAAGATTTCAAAGGATGGTGTTGTCATGAATGTTTAGAACATCATCTAACATGCTGTGCAGTTAAAAAAATAAGTCTGTTTTACATTTTATAATATTTGTAATATTATGTAATACCTAAAGCCTGGAATTTTAAAGTGTCTTAAGACTAGATAACTAGTATGACATGCTACTATTCCTCTATATGTTGGACATGTGGCATGTCACTTAACAGTAATTGCCATTCCCAAATTTCTGTCTTCTCCCTTAGAATAAGATGTACTGTAAGTAGAAATGCAAGACTGATAGCTCAGCAGTTTTAGTACCTCTCCTCTGATATCCTGCCAGCAGCACGCATTCAGAAAGCAGTATGTGTTATTTTGCTGTACCTAAATATCTGGGAGGGAAAATGATGCACATCATTTTACGATTATTAGTTGTATGCAGACTACTTAAAGCATGTCAGGAGTTCAAGCTCTACATCATAAAGCCAATGTAATGTGTATCACAGTGCACTGCAGAGTGCACAACCATTGGGAATATAGCACCCCTTGTTTCCCTGCTTGTTTTCCAAAGATCATTTGCGTACATTTAATTAGTTGCTCAACACGCTATTAAAAAAATGAAAGCCTGCAGCCCTTTAGGGAGTATGCCTTAAAACACACCAGTGATTTGTTTGATTGATAATTAAAACAATACCGTTTGCGAATTTAGAGATTTCAGCATGACAGTCACAGATTTCACCCTTGCGATTTATTTCAGTCTTGGCAGTGGAAAAGTACAGAGGAATGGCATTCTTTGTTCCCCGGCAACAACCAAATCCATTTTAAAATGCTGTTGTGGATTAAATCCCAATTAAACTTCTAACATCAAGTCCAAATATTTCATCTGGTGCTGTACATCCAGAAATGGGAACTCAGATGGGAGAGGGCATAGCACCAGCAGTAATGTGTAAAGCAGCAGTCCAAGTATTCAAGCAGGGGGTCTGCGGAGCTGAACCGCATTGATTTCAGATCCGGGGACCTCCGGCTTCCCGAGATACCTCCGTAGGGGGGTAGGGGTATCTCTCTGTTTTTTAAATGTCCCTGTCACGCGGACCAATAGGAAGGAACAAGGGATGACGTAACGGCTTCCTATTGGCCCAGCGGGACATTTAAGCCGCCATTTCAATAACCCCAACAAGCCCAGCTGGAGCTGCTACCGGTACCCCCTACGGAGGTAAGTATCGCGGGAAGCAGGTGATCCAGAGCTGAAATCAACCCTGTTCAGCGCTGGAGACCTTCAATCTTATTTTTTAAACATGCCACTTGTACTGCTGCTTTTAATGACAAGTTCAGTATTCGTATTATTTGACTTGTTCTTTACTAGTAGAGCAGATCCATATTATTTTACCACTGCAATACCTAATATAATTTCCCTTTCGTGCTCTTGATGTTGGTACCGCATCAATATGTCAGAATCGGCAACTCGGCTGCTGTCAAGGTCCTATGGAACACTGGGTATTTTGACCCTCACATAGGGTCTGAAACATAACTTCAGTACATCAGTGTCCAGCTTGACTCCCAGTAACAGCCCCATATATAGCTTTCTACTGGTACTCTGTCTGAGTAGTGGTGGTGGTGGGGGGGGGGGGGAATGCGTGCAATTAAAATTGTTAGCTCCGCGGGGCAGGGTCACCCTCTTCCGAACGTTATCCTTTGGCTGCTCATATCCCCCATTGATACTTTTTTTTCCCACCAGTATTGTCATTTTGTAAAATGCCACCTACACTGTTGGCGCTATATAAATTAAGGTATACATACAATGTGTGCCCTGCTGGAGGACATCTTCGTATAAAGAGTCAGAGTACAGCAGATGGCATTTATTGAAATGGATACAAAAAAAGCCTGCGTTGGTGGCAGGCGCCAAGTTTGTAACTGATTCAGCCGGTTTACTGATCTATTTTACCTGAAGATCTCAACTTGATCAAAGAGGTATGTTTGGCTCATCGCCACGATGATGCGCCGCCCCAAAACAGCCAGATTAACCACAAACGTGTTTATTGCTTCAAAGGGCACTCGCCTCTTCAGCACTAGGATGATTGGAAATCACTGATTTACATGCTGCATGGTGCTGTGGGGTTAAATAAAAAGAACATTTAGACATAGTTGGCAGATTTGTATGGTTTTCAAATGACTAGAAAGCAAAGTCAATGGTTTGCAGTTGGAGACAGTGTGCACTCATGACTCTTAGGAATGTATTGGGTGGAATTAATTCCTCTCTCTTTGCTTCCTGTCAGTTTCCATAATGGACAAGGCGAGCTCCATTTTCAACAGCGCCCGAAGACTGGAGGTCGTTAGAAACTGCATATCGTTCATATTCGAAAACAAAATATTGGAAACGGAGAAGGTAAAGCTAAGATATGTCCTCCTCCTATATAAGATTTTGTTGCTTACTAGCAGAGCTTTATATGCTAAGTAACCGATTTGATCCGCTGTCATCAAACAAGATCTTAACATCAATTTCTGGATGACAATGCAACACTTTTCAGAATCAATATATCAGTGGAGGTTAAGGTAGCAGGGCCTTATGCCTGTCGCTTTTCTGTAAGTGACTAAGTAACTCATAACAGAGTCTATCAATGAAAAGATATTAGTATTTCCCACCCCTGGATCCATCATGGGACATAATGCTTCAATTCAGATAATCACTTGTTAATGCTGTTATTTCTAAGTAGCCATTGCTGTGGCATTGCAGCTCTAAAAAGCTACCTATGGGGTAAAAAATAAATTCTGAAGCAAGCCACGGTCATTTCAATAAAACATAATTACAATGTTTTCTTTTTTTACACTACTATTGTGCATTTGAACCAACATATACAGGCATACCCCGCATTAACGTACGCAATGGGACCGGAGCATGTATGTAAAGCGAAAATGTACTTAAAGTGAAGCACTACCTTTTCCCCACTTATCGATGCATGTACTGTACTGCAATCGTCATATATGTGCAGAACTGATGTAAATAAGGCATTTGTAACAGACTCTATTGTCTCCCCGCTTGCGCACAGCTTCGGTACAGGTAGGGAGCCAGTATTGCTGTTCAGGACGTGCTGACAGGCGCATGTGTGAACTGCCGTTTGCCTATTGAGAGATATGTACTTACTCGCGAGTGTACTTAAAGTGAGTGTCCTTAAACCGGGCTATGCCTGTATGGCATTTCCCACATTTTGCATTTTTTAAAACAAACTTCCAAAACAGTCTGAGCCCAGTTGTAATGTTCACAGATTGGAAAGGTCTCTTAGGAAACATATATAGACCACATAATATAGATAGCATGATTGATGTAGTGCTTTGGTATTGTACTGTAGCATTTTAACGTCAGCAAAGTCCTCCTGTGACATTCCATGAATGTGTCATGTTTGGAACTCTTCATTTCTGAGACGCTGCCAACTGTCTAATATCTTGTCTGCGACTTCTCTCAAGTGACTTACTTGCATGTCAGATCCCCTAACAAGTCTTTTGGTTTGCCTTCAGATTCACAACGTTTAAAGCACCTCTAATGAACTTGGTGCAGTGTATAATGATTAGATACATTTCATGTCCCTAAAACTCATTCTCCTTGGAAATATTAAACTTAAAACAGTAAACTACACCCCCTCCCCCCCCCCCCTTTTCTCCCCTGCCAATAATGTTTAAAACATTTGTTAAAGCTCATCTAAAGGGGGTGAGTAGGGTAGGGGAATCTGACCTGTGGTTTTCTGACCTCCAGAGCAGCGATTTATTTTATATTTGTAGTTTGACGTTTTCTTTTGTTTCAAAAGAGGCACAAACACATCTTCCGGTGACGTTGTTAATTTATAATGGCCGCAGAAGCGAGCCCAGACACTGCGGTCATTTTGTCCACCGGGCAAGTATTCTTGCCTGATGGACAAGCCAGTTTGGCGGTCAGGGGACCACAGACCAGCTCCACGAAACCCCCCAGTACAGGCAAGATAAAAAAAATCTTAGTAGCGTGCAGCATGGATTGCTTAAGGTAGCACTAGAACCAATCTGTATAGTTTAGTACCCTTCATTGCAGCACTAATAGAAAGGTGCTTCCTGATGGTAATGGTTTCTATAATTAGAGGGAGATATGGTGGGTAACCATTATTAGTCTCCAACAATGTATTGGAGATCCCTTTTGTGTCAGAACAATATGTAGATAGTTGGAAATGTGCAGTCTTATTTAACATTGCGTTATATTTCATCATATTTGTTCTCAGGAGCATGACAAAAAGACGGATACTTCAAAGTCAGCTGGACATGTCTTTTAATGCAATCTTTTCTTGACGCTGTAAATGTTCTCAGCTTGTTTTTTTGACAGAATTCTATCTTTCACCTCTGCACAAATGTTGGCTTTAGACACATGTTGAGCAAATGGTTCAGATCTATGAAGCGTTGTTCCTTGCATGCCAATAATTTTCCACAGAACAAATATTTCAATGAAATAACCAAGTGTCTGTAGTAAGTGTAATGCGTTTGCTTTCCCTGTTTTCAGACCTTGCCTGCTGCATTGCGAGCCCTAAAAGGAAAAGCCGCTCGACAGTGCCTGACTGAAGAACTGGGTCTGCATGTTCAACAAAACCGGGCAATATTGAACCATCAGCAGTTTGATTACATAGTCCGAATGGTGAATTGCACGCTACAGGTATATTACTGTCCGTCTTCCACCTTTTTGAGTAGGGCAATAGAGGGGATACATGTTTCTTTACCTGCTTCTCATTGGGTGTATGTGACATTATTGGGTTAGTTTACCACTACATTACTTGCCACATTGTTCTTGGGTTAAACTTATTGTATACTGAAAGATGAGGCAAACAGACCCTAGTAACCTGGTAGGCAGCTTTCCTGCTCCCATTCGTGTTGGCCGCCTTTTGTTGGTCTTCCTCGTCGTTCCTCTATATGTTTTCTTTTGGTAGGTCCCAGTTGTAGGTCTGGGATGGGTGTCCTCCCTAAGTCCTACACACGCTCTAGTACGGAGTTTTTGTGGTGTGCAGCGCAATAGAAGAAAATAAAATGAGATCGTGTTTGCCTCTGCAGTGAAGGTGGCCATGTAGGACTTGACTGTTGCGGGACATGAGACCACATGATAATTCTTGTTAATGAAGTATTGAGTAGTCCCATTGGACAATACTGGCATAAGAGATGAGATCTTGAGTAATTTGGGCAATTTGCCGTATCTCCTCCTGCAAATAAGATTGTAAGCACTTAACAACAGGGATTTATTATATTATATAGCCCCCCTCATCCGCTCACCCCCTCTCCCCCTCTCCCCTTCTCACCCCCCTCCTCCTCCTTCCTCATCCTCTCCCCCTCCTGTTGTCTTACCTGTGGAGGTCCTCCTGACAGACTCTGAGCTTTCTTTTGAGACAGGAGACACACAGTGGAGATCTTCTCTCCTCTCCCACATGTAAAGCTGATAGGAAACTACATTTCCCAGCATGCATATGCTGCTCACGCCCCTTAATGACATGGAATCCTCCCATTGGTCAGTCTTCTCCTTTGCTGTGGGTGGGGGGGGGGAATGACGCCGCGCGGCTCCGTTGCCCTGGTTATCAGACGCTGCAGCCTGCGGGAGATGGCTCTGTTGCTGCTCACGCTACCGCTTTTGCTTCCCTGTAGGAGGTAAGAGCGGGGACCCTGCACCCGCCCACCCTCCACACTCGCACTGCCCGCTGCACGTCCAGAGAGAGAGAATTCCGGACACATACATGTCCGATATTACCTCTCCATTTTTACCGGAGAGAAGGCCAAAATACCGGTCTGTCCGGTTCAAAATCGGACACCTGGCACCCCTACAGTTAAATAGTACAGACCAGACTACTGGAGAGGGTTCTGCTATCAAAGTACCTATAAGAAAATGATATGTATATATTTCCCGTCTGAAGGGTTTAATTGTGGATTTAAAATTCCAAATATCTGCATGCGTCCTTACACCAGTTTAGTGAACATATGGTCATCCTCCTATTTGCAGTAGACACCACGTAGAACACGCAGTTCTCATGTGCTTTCCTTTGTGACTGTGAAGAACTAGAACGCCTGTCCCCCCCGCTGCCCTCCCAATGAAAAGAACACCTAAATATAAATAGCTCGTCATGCCGCATGGAGGCAGATCAGTTCATCTCCTGCTTTCGCTGCCGTGAGAATGTAGTGCGATTGGGCCTCACTTATTTGTAACCTACCCACGAGCCGGCCTTAATGAAAACAATATGATTGCATGCTGAGCTGCCAAATTCTGAGCAGCCCACTCCAGCACATAAATAAAACTGGCTCTCATTTCTATTATTAAGTCTCCTAACATACATTTGTTAACCGAAGCTTGGCTAAAGGCTCCAGAGGTTAAACCTAACATTTAATAAAAAAAAATGTTTTATTACCTTTATAACACATTTGTTTCGCTTTTGAGAATGTTAGTTTTTAACTTTTTGCTGCATGTTCTATTGTGTGAAGGTTATGTATGCAAGTCGTGTACTAGTTTAGCGCACCTAGCGCTCCAATATTTGCACATTTTACTAGAATAACTATACCGTTCTAATTCGGGTGCACATCATTTCTAAAGTGCATGCCTAGAACTATTGAAGACAAAATGGGGGTGGGGGGGAGGGGCGGGTTGGATGAAGTAGAATCGTGCGGGGGACAAAATCCATCTATGTAGCCAACACAACATGTATAAAGAACAAGGAACATCTGTCCAAAGGTCCATGTTGGACTCGAAACGTTGTTGCTCTTTCTGCTGCCTTCTGCAATAAATCTACTTAGAATTTTTTCACAAGTAGTGATCTACCCTATGTACCTTCCACAACACCTACTTCCCCACGTACATACAGAAGCTTACGTACCCTAGACTCCCTTCCAATTTTCAACATCTCTACAACCTCTCCTGTCTCCCATCTCTACCCTTTCCTGCCTCAACCTAGCAACCTCCCTATACAACAGCATACTCTCATCAGCTTTAGACAAGACTTCTCGAGACCACACATCGCCCCCGACAATCCAAGCCACAATTGTGGCACACACCTTTCATTTCTTCATGTAAAGCTCCACACGCATCACCTATCTCCACTCGCACACCTAAATCAACTCTTAGCTCATTTTCCCGTGACTGAGGATCAGGTCTCCACGCTCCACTTATTATCTCACCCGACATACTGCCCCTTTGAACCTATTCCCTCACATCTCCTCCGCACCCTCTCTAGCACACTAAGCCCCACTCTAACTCACCTCTCTCTCTCGTCTCTGGCACATTCTCATCTTCTTTCAAACATGCACTCATCAAGCCTATTCTCCAGGAACCCTCACTTAACTCATCCTCCCCCTCTAACTACCGCCCTATCTCTTTTCTCCCCTTTGCCTCCAGGCTACATGAGCAACTTGCATACAACTGCCTCACTCATTTCCTCTCCTCCAACTCCCTGCTTGACTCTTTTACAGTCTGATTTACATCCTCTGCACTCCACCGAAACAGCACTAACAAAAGTGACCAATGACCTACTAAAAGCTAAATCTAAGGGTCATTTCTTGATACTATTTTTTCCTGGATCTCCCTGCTGTCTTCGATACTGTCAATCACCCCTTTCTCTTAAATATATTTTTTACTCCATTGGCCTCTGTGGCGCAGCCCTCTCCTGGTTCATGTCCTACCTATCCAACCGCTCCTTCAGTGTTTCTTTCTTTGGGGCCGTCTCCTCCTCACTCCCTCTTTCTGTTGGAGTCCCACAAGGCTCTGTCCTTGGTCCTCTGCTCTTTTCACTCCACCTATTTCTCTTGGAGAACTAATACAATCTTTTGGCTTTCAGTATCATCTTTATGCTGACGACACCCAAATCTTTCTCTCCTCCCCTGACCTCTCTCCTGTCCCATGTTTCCAACTGTCTCTCTGCAATCTCCTACTGGATGTCTCACTTTTACCTGAAGCAAAACATGTCCAAAACAGAATTCCTATTCTTTCCCTCTTCCACTGCAACCGCTACACCAACACTCCCCCTCACTGTCAATAACACCACAATTTCCTCAAGTCTGCTGTCTAGAGGTCATCCTTGACTGATCTCGCCTTCATTACTCACATTCAGTTCATCACGAAGTCCTGCCATCTCCACCTATGAAATATCGCCAAGATACGCCCTTTTCTCACTGATGATGCAACTAAAATCCCAATCCACTCCATATCCCGCCTCGATTACTGGAACCTTCTCTTAGCTGGCATGCTCCTTGTCTGCCTCTCTCTACTTCAATCCATCCAAAATGCTGCTGCTAGATTCATCTACCTCACTCACTGCTCCATTTCTACTGATCCACTACACATATCCCTACATTGGCTTCCCATAGCCCTTTAGAATTACATTTTAAACCTTAGGATTTACAAAGGTCTCAACGATACAGCCTCCCCCCCATCCCCTTAGATCGCAGCCCTGATCCATAAATACATATCTACATGCCACCTACCTTCTGCCCACGACATCAGCCTTTTCTCCCACCTTATTACCACCTATCACTCCCGCCTGCAAGATGTCTCCCGTGCTGCCCCCTCTCTCTGGAATTCCCTACCATGTACTATCAGACTCTCCCCCCAGCTTTCAGATGTTTAAAAACTCTCTGAAAACTCACCTTTTCAAGGAAGCCTACTTGCCATACCTCTAACGTCCAACTCTTCTCTCCCTCCAACCCCAAAACCTTAATGTACCCCCATTGTACCACGCTGCGGAATATGTTGGTGATTCACAAATAAACAATGATAATAATAATATGGGGATTACTGTCACTTGTTCCTTCCTTATGCCTGGAACTATGACATTTCTCTAAATATATTGCACTTTATGTATTTTTTGTATGCATATTATGCATCTAAACATATCTCAATGTACCATGACCAATACTGCTTGCCTTCCTCACTACTTCATCTGCATTGCATCAAATTCCAATCTGGCGGTTTTCATCCTTTTCCCATTACCCAAAACTCCTTAAAGCCACAAGCATTTCCATCTCTTTTAGTTTGGGATATGTTGTAGTAGATCAGCACGAACGTTTGTCATAGATGAAATGATAATGTTACAGAGCTTTTGAAACATCAAAGCTCCCTCCAGGGTGGAAAAAGATCCCTTTTTTTTATCCACCGTTTTGCCTTACTTGGAAAAAAATTGTTACTATAAATTAGCAAATCGTGGTATCTTTCATCATTTTAATTGCATTTTCAATTGGTCTTTATTTCTAATGTTCAGCTCTTGTTAAACCAGGTTAAATGTTGGGTGCAGTGAGATCTGCTTTAGCATTGTAGATCGTATAAATCATATATTTATAAATATATGAATTATTTATATTTTTAGTTTATTGTAAATTGCAAATGGTTGCTGATTTTTTTTTTTTTTTTTTTTAATTACCAATCCTATATATATTTTTTCCATTGCATAATCTCAGGCTTTTGTTTGTATGTTACATAAAGGTTGTTTAATGGATCCAAAATGGCTATGAGATAATAGGCCAGTTTTTAATCTGTTATTTATAATGATCACGAGATTTATTAGTATTTATGAATCATCTTACAACATTGTACTTCTAGGGTTTAAGTCTCATTCCGTACATTTTTATAAGGCACTGGGAATTCTGATTGTGAGTGTAAACATCTGTAAACCTTGTTTACAAAGAAATGGTCATTTTTAAGATCTGTTTTCATCTTCAGTGCAACAGTTTCTGATTTCTTCATACTTGGCAGACAATTGTATATGTACTCCAGTCTTTCTGATCGAGATACAGATCCAAAGATGTAGAAAGAGGGTGATTTATCTGCATCTTTTATGTGACCCATTATCCAGCGGTTTGACCCTTTTATGAAGATGTTCTATTGCTCATTTGCAAGCCAGACAAACATACTCCTGGCCATAAATCTGCCTAATAACACTTATTCCCATGTATTTGAGGGCCACTGCATAAATCCTAAACATGGATTTGGGCAAAGAGCTTCCCTGACGAGAAAATGACTTCATACATAATGAATAGGGGTCTTTCATTCTTCTAGGATTTGCAGACATTTGAAAAGGCAGTTTTACCCCATATCAATTAGTTGATCACCTGTGGGTTGGTTGAGAAGGATGCTTCATCCAATGTCCGTCAGTCCCCGAAATGTTGTGCCCATTTCTTTGCCTGCAAAATAAAACCCATACTTAAATGTCAATTTGACTGACGATTGTTCCCTGTTGAGTGCGTCAGAGCACCCACCGTTCTATTGTATGTACTTTTGTGGGTTAATGGATTGGCCAGCACTTTAAAACGACGAGCGCTTCGTGCTCCTACTTCCGCACAAAGACTGAACAGGGAACAGCATGAGCAGATTACATTGGAAAGATCTAACGTCTGCCAAGAAAAGATACTTCTTAAGTGCTCATGTCCGTTCAAAGCAAAGTTCACTACTAGAAAGTATGTTCACATTGTAAAATGCAATGTGCCATCAAAATGAAATAACCTGTTTTACTGTACAAAGTCAATGAATCAAAAGCGGACTTTATGCTGTACGGGCATGAAAAGTAGATATCTCGGAATATTTATTATGCAATTAATATAAACCACAAAAATAGGCTTCAAAGAGAGGAATTTATAACATGTAGAAAAACAACTGTTTTTAGGTCCCATGTAAGGGGTCTTTTTTAAATTATTTTTTTAATCGCAAATCCTAATCTAATAAAATACAACTGTAGTTTAAAGTAAATGCATGTTTTAGGTATGACGAAATGGGCAACGGCAGGTTTTCTTTCAACGTGCCCAATGTCTTTGTTAATTCTTTGATACGTGTTGCAATCTGCAGTACAGTACTGTATATCATTTCTGTAAATAGATTATGTGGGTGGCAAAAGAGAGCATGGGTGATATAGGGCCTTAACTCTCCATCTAAAGATTGTATATGGTAGAATGAAGAATATTTGTCAAGACTTCTTAAATGTTTGTAGTAGAAAATAGTGCAATAAGAAATGAAAGATACATGCGCTTGGTGTGGAGGTCCCTATAGCAAGTGAGTAATGTGTTTAATAAAAATCTATAAGAGTTGACTAAGGTCTGTTGCCGACTACTGTATTGGGCCACAGGTAAAACCAGTAAAAAAAAAAAAAAACAAATTGACAAGAAAGCCACTGATGGAAATGTATCTGTAACTGTGTCGTTCAGGGGAGGGCAACTCCAGTCCTTAAGGGCCACAAACAGGTCAGGTTTTACGGATATCCCTGCTTCAGCACAGGTGGCTCAATCAAAGATGAGCAACCTGTTCAGGCACATACAAAAGCAGATAAACATAAATGTCAGTGTGGAGAGTCTCTAACGAGATAAGTGGCAATCAAGATACTGATAATAAATAGTCACTGATCTCATCAGTAGCAGAATCGCCTCTGTGTGCTGCCCCAAGCCTCAGTTTCACCAATCCTCCTCTTCTTCTACACACTATCTCAAAACTAAAAATAGGGGCGCACAAAACGTTGCATAAAATCCTTTATTGAGCAATGATTAAAAAAAAAAACCGTCAGGTATGAATACACTCTATAATTGCCTGGTAGAGAGAGTTGTTTCTTAGCTGCCGAAACCCATCCTCCAGATGTGCCCGGAACACTGGGGTTGTATGAAGAAGGTGCCCGTCATGTCCTCTGCTGTTTTAAGTACCTGCGTCCTTCCTCCTAGGACCGGAATGAGCCAACAGTATTGACTTGTGTAAAATAAAGCTTTTGACGTATCGTGAAATGAAGATTCTGTATTTCTTCTTGGAATACTTGTATTATTAATATGGAAAACACACAGTCCAAGTAAGCAGGTTTTCTTTTCATGCAGCTGATTGGCCAAAGGGTTAACTAAATGGCCCTTTTTTCAAGAGATAGATAGGTATTTCACTGTGTATTTTTGTCACATTGGATGTTGCTCTGGACTTTTTTGTTTCTTGTATTATTAATATAGCATACTGCTCACTGACTTCGAAGTCAGCTTGTGCAGGTTATTCAAGGCTACACACATTTGCTTGTTCGTGACACGCTCGGCACCTTGCTGGGTTATGTTGCAAGAGAGATGAGAGGAAAAAGAGCATCAAACCTGACCCTCCACTTCTAGGCACAGGATATTGAAATGCTGCATGGTGTTCTTTCTGTAAGCAAGTCAAAGCAGAAGCAAGTTTACAGCCGCAATCCCAGCAAAATTTGAAATACATTTGACATAATTGGAACCAACTGGTCCTCCAAGTGCTATACTGGGTTATTTTTGGCTACGGGGACCTCCTGGATCTGAAGATAATTACCCTTTTCAATAACTGTGCTCCTTATGTAAATATCAATATGGACGCCGTTATTGTCCTATTAAGATCCCGTGAATTTTGGCTGCCATTTTGTTTTCTTAGGAAGGCACTATGACCTATTACCTTCAAAGGTAAGTATCTTAGAAATAAAAGACAAGAAAAAACAGCGCAAAACGCAAATGGTGAAGTATATCAAAAAACGTGTTTAGTATAAAAAGGAGGTAAGTATTCTGCGTACATCAATATAAAAGAACATTCACATATACGTGCAACAATACACGATTTTACCACACAGCTGGCATCAGGGTGGGCGATGGATGGAGGTCCCTCTGGTGAGTAGTACTCTGCAATTTCCAGATGTCATCTGGGTCTCTCACGGTGACTATAGCTTGTAACAAGCCTCCAAGTCATCTGGGGATCACCTGTAGAGGGCACTTCGTTGTCGTCTGAGTTCAAACATCACATGCGGCACTGATGTAAAGAGTCCTCAGTCGAGTTACACACACTGTGTGTGGTGGAGAAAAGTCTCTATAACCATATGCCAATGCGTCGATAGCAGGGGAACACAGGGAGGTGTTCGCGTCCCAGCCAAGATGGCCGGCGGCTGGCAATGACGATTCACTTCTCAGTGTCGACGCATCCGTGTGTGACACGGATGCGCCGACACAGAGGTGAATCGTCATTGCCAGCCATCTTCTTTTCACTTTTTCCTCACAGTATGGTGGTGTCCAATATTGTGTGCATAGTCCAATACGATATAGGGGTTGACAATATTGTTGTTTCACTGTTAGACACTGTCTTTTAACACAATTAGGTTGTTTTTTGGGTTGCGCACTTATTCTTTTTCACAAGTATCTTAGAAACCTGGGGATTCCCAGTGCTGAAAGTAACGTGATAAAGCTCCAAAAGATCCCCCGGGTTCCAATTGTGTCAAAAAAAAAAAAAAAAAAGTGTCCCAGACAGGATTGCTGGTTTAATTTACATAACATACAGTACGCAAGACCACTTTTATACATCATTTTAAATATCAAATAGTCGACTTTCATCCTACAAGTGACTCCGGCAAATAACATAAAACCGTCAAAATTAAATATATTAAATTTTTATTTTTTATTTTTTTACATTTCTAATTGCTTATGTTTGGGGAAACATGCTCATCACCATAACGTGCTGGTTTCTCTGGTAGTATTGTGATAGTATGTTCTAGTGAAGTACAGCTATCCTACCTGGGATTCCCATTGGAATATTAAACTGTTACACAAACCCATTCCTGCCTCCGTTTTACCACTCTTTGACAGCAGTGAAGCAGTGCATAGATACACTTTGGAAAAAACACTGGCACAGAGTCTAGTGATTGCTTAGTCTCCAAAGAATCATAAAACAGCAATGTGTGTTGGCCAGTATGTTGTTAACTGACTCTGTAATTTTTATTCAGTTGTATTCATTCAATTCTTGTGATCAAATTTTTTTTTTAAATGAGCAAACCACCAGGGTTTCCAAAAATGCGTCGTCACTGGTGCTTTGACATCCTGCAGATAGTTTTCAAGCTTTGGTTAAACCTCTTGTTGAGCTTGGTTAGAACTTGCTTGTGTTCTGGAATGCACATGTACCCATACAGTACGTCAAACTTCAAATGATAAATTATTTGGGCAGGGATCATCTTTAAAAAATTAGTCATATAAAGCTATTCTTTGGGAGTTTCAGCATGTCTTGGTTGTGGTCAATGATGCCAAGCATGAACAGTGTAGCATCTGATTTCCATTTATGTATAGGGAATGGGTTTGTTATAAGTTTCAGTCCTTGTATTTGGAAGTATGATGATTCATAGCTAGCTTGGTTGAAGATTCACCAAGTATTTGTAGTTCTATGATGTTAGGGAACAAAAATTCAAAATATTAAAGTCGGCGTGCCCCAGTTTATGACCGATGATTCGCACTTTGTGGTTTATACATCTATAGATCGGTGACCTATTGCCCTTTTTAGATGACTTCACCAAATCATAAGATCGCCAATGGCTTAAAAGTAACATGTAGTGCATTTCTTTTTTCCTCCTGTTAAATTATTCTGTTGTATGGAACATGGACCTCTTTACTTAATATTTCTATTCCTCCTTCACAAGGTCAAACATTCTTATAGGTCACACGTCCTTGAATACGACCTCTATGTATCCATCTTCAGGCTTACAATATCTTATTTAGTGATGGAGCACTTGCCTGCCACCTTGTGGGTAAAAACCTATGTGAAAACAGAAAAAAGGTTCTTATGAGAGAAACGACGGGTCTGAGTCTATAAACTCTGAAGTGGCCGGTCGCACTGCTTATCAGCCGAAAACTCACCTTGATTTTAATTACAGATATTGACCAATTGTGATCGTCTGCTTTGCAGTATATAAAATCGGCCTCTACGTAATGGTGCACTGGAGGTGGTGCTGCTTCTGCGGGGACATAGTCTTGCTAATCATGGATCAGTATGAAGACCAAACATTGACAAGCAGAAGAATCTACCAAAAAAACAAATAAAAATGGCAATTAACCAATATGGAATATATGACCTCATTTGTACTGAAAGGGTTAACAATGTAGCCTAGGCCAAAGTGAGAGCATTGTAATTAGTAGTAGACGTTTGATTAACAGAGTAATCATTCTGTGCTTTGATATGGATCAAGTTCTTGAGTTTCCTGATTTACAGTAAAGAAAAAAGTGTAGCAAAAAATGTCTCAGCGATGCCCCAGTTAAATCTTACTAACTTTTTATTATGTTGTTGAGGTATTGTGGTGCATTCACTTAGACTAGGCTGTCCAGCTAGTAACCATGGGCACAGGTATGGCCTCAACGAGATGTCATCTGGTCCTTGCATCGCTCATAAATCAAAGCAGGGTTAGTGGGGATGATGAGTAAGAAGAGGGCTAGGAACAGAATAAACAGAGGGAGAGAGCTGAAGTGACTAAGAAAGGTACTTGCTTTGTATGCTCAAACTTCAAAATGTACAGAAACAAGCTGGCAGGTAAGCAAATGAAACCTTTTACTCTCGAGTCTGCAGGGCCCTTATTTACCCTATGAGCTGAGAATACAAAACCACTGGACCATGCACAAGAAAGAAAGAAAAAGCCTGTTGGTCTGACTACAGATTAATTAAAACAGTTGACCTTTGTAGTGTTTCTGGTGAACGTATCCACTGCTATTCAGCACAAGGAATTCAAGCATCTCCAGTACATTTACAGTGCATTCAGGAAACCACACTTGACCACTGACTGTGTGATTAAAGTAGAAGAGTGTTCACTTTAGGAGTCAATTATTTGCATTCTGGTTCAAAGATGCGGTGCAGAACAAATGGGAGAGGAAATGCTGCGAGAGGTGTACTCCAATAAAGAAGGAAAATGTATTCAGTCATGTTAAAAATGGAGGTAGAAAAAGAACACCTACGCGTTTTGTGCTGGAGGGCTCCGGCGCGAAACGCATCAATGTTCTTTTTCTACCTACGTTTCTAACATGACTGAATACATTTTAATTTCTTATTGGAGTCCACCGCTCATAGCATTTTCTGTCCCATTGGTCGTGCACTGCATCTTCCCGCAGATCTGCACACTGAAGATTTCCCTATGACACACGGCAAACGACAAATTTGTCTAAGCATGTGAGAGTTATGCTGTTTAGAAGATTTATTCTTGGACTATTCATGGACATAAGGCTGTGTTATTTATTATACATGACATTTCTGAAGAAATCTATGATGCTGTGTTATTCCTGGTTGCTGTCCTTTTTCCATTGTGAATATCCCAGGTAGGCACTATCTTCTATACACAGGCCTCAGTATTTACTTGCAGGCATTCATATAAGGGAACTCTTGTTATTGAAATGACATCATTTATATATATGAAGGATCGTCGTCTGTCCCTTATCCTTTTTAGAGCACCATAACTCCACTCCGGACTATATCTAATTATTTTCATTCCACCTAAGAATCCGTCAATAACTGATGATGGGGTTGCATGTCAGTAAGCTGGAAAACAAAGTGGCTTACTGTTACGCTGTGCTCACCACGGACAAGGAGGGACCCCGAAACTGAGGTGAAATGGGTAACAAACTGCACTCACAGCTACGGGGACACACCTGGAAAGTGGAAAATAGGCGTCTGGAACCGTCTGGGAGTATAAGATAAAGTAAGATACTCGCCAGACGAGAAGGGAGGTTCCAGAAGATAGGTGGTACCGAAAGCCTGGGGTCCAGAGCCTGGAGGTAGGTCGGAATCCGCAGACTGAGGAAAAAGGGGGTCGGGGAGTCCAGGAGGTCAGGATACAAACCAGGGATAGAAGACCAGAGCGGATCCACAGCCAAGCCGGTTCGGTACGCAAGAGATTACTAAGGAGACAGAGACAGGAACTGAGGCAGGCACGACCGTGGTTAACACAGGAGATACAAAGCTATGCTCGGCCAAAGAATGAATGGCTGAGCAAGGTATAATTAGGAGGAAGGACCAATAGGGAGAGGGGGAGTAACAAGGGAGCGGCCCCAGGGAAGATAGGGATAGGTAGGGAGAACTTACCACAGCTGTGCTAGATGTGCAGCTTGTGAGCGGTGCACGCGCATCAGGCGTGTGCGCCGCGCGGTAGAGGAGCGCGCGGCCTCAGCTGGGGGCGGGAGCTCCCCCTGAGGGAGGATGTAAACGTCCTCGCCCGTTCGCGCGCATGCGCGAGATCAGTAGCCGCCACGGGAAGCGGAGTAGAAGGGAGATCCCGCCTGCGGCAGCGAGAAGGCAGAGCTGGAGCGGGGGTGAGTAAAGTCGTGGGGGGAACCCCTTTAGAGAGAGGTGTTCCCCCGGACCTTACAGTACCCCCCCTTGAGGAGCGGCCTCAGGACGACTCCAATATGGCTTTTGGGGAAATTTGGAGTGAAAGAGTCTCAGCAGTCTGGGGGCATGTATTTGATGGTAGGGTACCCAAGATCTTTCTTCTGGGCCAAAGCCCTTCCAGTGAACCAGGTATTGTACCGAACCCCTCGTCGTCCTGGAATCCAGAATAGACTGGATTTCGAACTCTTCCTGCCCCTGAACTATGACTGGTTTAGGGTCAATCGGTGTCCTATGGAACCGTGGACTCTGGGACACAGGTTTCAGCAGTGACACGTGGAACACGGAGGGTATCCTCATGGATGGAGGAAGTTCCAGACGATATGCCACAGGATTGATCCGTTCTATTACTGAGAATGGACCCAAGAACCTGGGAGCCAGTTTGTGGCTTGGAGTCTTCAGTCTAATGTTCTTGGAGGAGAGCCAGACCTTATCCCCTGGTTTGAAGACTGGTGCCTGACGACGGTGCCGATCTGCCTGTGCCTTTTGTCTATGGGTTGCGTTTCTCAAAGCCTCTTGGATCCTTTTCCAGGATTCCTGAAGATCCTTAATTCGGTCATCGGTCGCTGGAACCCCGGAAGGAACTGAGGTGATGGGCAGCTGACCCGGGTGAAAACCATAATTAATGAAAAAAGGGGATTTCAACGTGGAGCTGTTCTTTAAAGAGTTATGGGAGAACTCTGCCCACGGAAGTAAATCTACCCAATTGTCTTGGCTGTCTGCGATGAAGCATCGGAGGTATTGCTCCAGAGTCTGGTTCGTTCTCTCGGTTTGCCCATTAGTTTGGGGATGATACCCGGACGAAAAATGGAGGGTGATATCCATCCTGCGAGCGAAGGCTCGCCAAAATTTTGAGACAAATTGTGTACCTCGATCAGATACGATGGAAAGAGGAACTCCGTGAATGCGGAATATTTCTTTAACAAAAATGTCTGCCAGGGTAGGGGAATTGGGTAGGCCTTTGAGAGGAATGAAATGGGCCTGCTTGGAAAAACGATCCACGACAACCAAAATGGTGTTCATCCCTTTAGAGGTTGGAAGTTCCACCACATAGTCCATGGACAGATGACTCCATGGGCGTTCTGGTATAGGAAGGGGTTGTAGAAGGCTGTACGGCTTTTTACGAGCGGTCTTAACCTGGGCGCAGATTGGACAAGTTGTTACGTGCTCTGAAATGTCCTGCAGCATGGTTGGCCACCAAAAGGTACGACCAATGAGGTCAGAAGTCCTGCTAATGCCTGGATGACCGGCTGACCTAGAAGAATGACCCCACTCAAGAATCTTCTTAAGGAAGCGTGGAGCTGCATACAGACGGCCGACCGGCACCTTAAGGCCCCTCGGGAGATTAGACTGTGCTGCCATGACCTGATCCAGGATATCAAAAGAGTTGGCCGAAACAATATATTTGGAGGGTAAGATTGTTTTGGAGATAACCTCGGGATTGTCCTCAAACAGGAATTGATGTGAAAGTGCGTCGGCCTTTTAATTCTTTGAACCAGGAATGTAAGATATGAGATAATTAAATCTCGAGAAAAAAAGAGACAATCGAGCCTGACGCGCACCAAAGCGACGTGCACTCTCAATGTAAAGTAAGTTTTTATGATCAGTAAAAATCGAAATGGGGGTCTCCGTTCCCTCCAGAAGATGTCTCCATTCCTGAAGGGCGAGTTTAATAGCCAGGAGCTCTCTGTTTCCGACAACATAGTTCCGTTCTGCCGAAGAAATTTTTTTGGAAAAGAACCGACAGGGATGAAGTTTGGCCTGTGGGGACTGTCTCTGAGAGAGAATGGCGCCAGCACCGACGTCGGATGCGTCTACCTCTAGGGTAAAAGGAAGCTCGGGATCAGGGTGACGCAAAATAGGAGCAGAAGCAAAAGATTTTTTGAGGAAGTCGAAAGCTTGGAGAGCTAAAGGAGACCAGACTGCTGTCTTAGCTCCCTTTTTGGTGAGGGCAGTAATGGGAGCCACGATAGAAGAAAAATTCTTGAGGAATTTACGATAATAATTCGCAAATCCCAAGAATCGCTGTATGGCTTTCAGGGAAGTGGGTTGTGGCCATTCTAAGACAGCCTTGAGTTTGACTGGGTCCATAGAGAAGCCAGTGCTAGAAATGATGTATCCAAGAAAGGAAATGGAAGAAAGATGAAAAGAACATTTCTCTAGCTTAGCATAGAGATTGTTCTCCTGAAGGCGGGACAGGACTACTTTGGTGTGTTCAATGTGGTCAGAGAGGGATTTGGAAAAAATAAGGATATCGTCAAGGTATACGATAACAAAGCTGTCAAGGAGGTCACGGAAGATCTCGTTGACAAACTCCTGGAAGACCGCCGGGGCATTGCACAGGCCGAAAGGCATGACTAGATATTCATAATGCCCATCCCGGGTGTTAAAGGCGGTCTTCCATTTGTCGCCCTGACGGATGCGGACAAGGTTATAGGCTCCGCGGAGATCAAGTTTGGAAAAAATTGTTGCCCCCTGTAAGCGATCGAAGAGTTCGGAAATAAGTGGCAGGGGGTAACGGTTCTTTATCGTAATTTTGTTAAGACCTCTGTAGTCAATACAGGGGCGCAAGGAACCATCATTTTTCTTAACAAAAAAAAATCCAGCTCCAGCTGGAGATGAAGAATTGCGGATGAAACCCTTCCTCAAATTATCCTGGATATACTCGGTCATGGCCTTGGTCTCAGGTATGGATAGGGGGTAAGAACGGCTCTTGGGGAAGGTAGCACCGGGAAGAAGCTCAATAGGACAGTCAAAGTCTCTATGGGGTGGTAACACTTCAGAACGTACCTTATTAAAAACATCCGCCAGGTCCCAGTAGACCGTTGGAAGGGAAGTTTTACACTCTGCAGGTAATTCCACTCCGGCTAACGTCTGTTTGGGGGGAAGACAGGTCTTAAGGCACTGGGGGCTCCATCGTATAGGTTCTTTATTAACCCAATCTAATTGTGGGTTATGAAGTTGCAGCCAGGGTAGTCCCAGAATTACATCTACCGATGGAGTGTGGATCACGTCCAAGATAATCTTCTCTTGTTGACCGTCCTCTGTGGAGAGGGATAGAGAATAAGTCTCCAGGGAAATAAAGGCTGGTTGGAGTGGACGCCCGTCTATGGCCTCCAGACCAACTGGAACAGCCTTAGATCGGAAGGGAATCCCATTCCTATAGGCAAAACTCTGATCAATAAAGTTCCTCTGAGACCCAGAATCTATAAATGCAGAAGCGGGAATCAGGGAGTTATTCCAGGCCAGAGAAATAGGCAGCATTATTCGATTGGTGAGTACTTTAGAAGAAGAAAGAGGAGAAGCGATTATACCCAACGAGACCCTCTCATACCTTATTGGGTCCTGGCGTTTCCCAGTCGCAGAGGACAGCTTACCAGCAGGGATGACCGCAGTAATGGCACTGTCCACCATCTCGTCGGCGCTGTCTCAGACGCGGATAGCCGATGACCTCCGAGCTGCATAGGTTCGTGCTCATCCATGGGTTGGGGGACGTAGTGAACGAAACTGCGGCTGGAAGACCGGAAGGAGGTGGTACGAGGAAGAGCGCGTTCCAGTCTTCTCTCTCGTAACCGCTGGTCCACGCGGATGCAGACCGCAATGAGATCCTCCAATCTGGTGGGTCTCTCCATAGTGGCCAGCTGGTCCTTGATGGCATCCGATAGACCCTGCCAAAAAGCTGCTGATAATGAGCCATCATTCCAGGAGGTCTCCGCCATGATGGTCTGGAAGTCCAAAGCATACTCGGCGACAGGACGAGTACCCTGGGAAATATGGAAGAGAGAAGAATCTGCCGTAATTTGGCAACCAGGCGTATCAAATACTTGCTGAATTCTCGAAGAAAGCGAGAATAGTCGTGCGTCATGGCAGGCTACCGCTCCCAAATGGGGAATGCCCAGGCTAGGGTCTTTCCGTTCAAGAGAGACATAATATAGGCCACCTTTGAACGAGCAGTGGGGAAGCGCGAAGGAGATAATTCAAATTGCATCTCGCACTGATTAAGAAACCCTCTGCACTCGTGGGGATCCCCCGCATAGCGGTTGGGAGCCGGGAGACGAGGATCCACAGCTACAGGAAGACCCGGGGAGGGAAACGGGAAGAATCGGGGAGGGAAACGGGAAGACCCGGGGCGGGAAACGCCGCAGCTGCCATGGCAGAGGAGCCTGGGGAAGGCTGCAACGAGGAGAGTCTAGAGAGCTCCTGCGTCATGGAGGCAAGCTGCGCCTCTAGCTGGAGAAGTCGCTGCATTGTGCTTGGTTGCTCAATCTCTTCGGGGTACATGTCTGTTGGGCTGAGCATAATGTTACGCTGTGCTCACCACGGACAAGGAGGGACCCCGAAACTGAGGTGAGATGGGTAACAAACTGCACCAACAGCTACGGGGACACGCCTGGAAAGTGGAAAATAGGTGTCTGGAACCGTCTGGGAGTATAAGATAAAGTAAGATACTCGCCAGACGAGAAGGAAGGTTCCAGAAGATAGGTGGTACCGAAAGCCTGGGGTCCAGAGCCGGGAGGTAGGTCGGAATCCGCAGACTGAGGAAAAAGGGGTCGGGGAGTCCAGGAGGTCAGGATACAAACCAGGGATAGAAGACCATAGCGGATCCAAAGCCAGGCCGATTCGGTACGCAAGAGATCACTAAAGAGACAAAGAGACAGGAACTGAGGCAGGCACGACCGTGGTTAACACAGGACATACAAAGCTATGCTCAGCCAAAGAATGAATGGCTGAGCAAGGTATAAGTAGGAGGAAGGACCAATAGGGAGAGGGGGAGTAACGAGGGAGAAGCCCCAGGGAAGATAGGGATAGGTAGGGAGAACTTACCACAGCTGTGCTAGATGTGCAGCTTGTGAGCGGTGCACGCGCATCAGGCGTGTGCGCCGCGCGCGGCTTCAGCTGGGGGCGGGAGCTCCCCCTGAGGGAGGACGTAAAGGTCCTCGGCCGTTCGCGCGCATGCGCGAGATCAGTAGCCGCCGCGGGAAGCGGATGAGAAGGGAGATCCTGCCCGCGGCAGCAAGAAGGCAGAGCTGGAGCGGGGGTGAGTAAAGTCGCGGAGGGACCCCCCTTAGAGAGAGGTGTTCCCCCGGACCTTACACTTACCTTCTGCAGTTCTCTGGTTAAAGAAATATTAATCTCTGATGTCCTGACATAAGTAAAAATGACTGACTACTTTGAGATAGTGTTCCCTTTATTTTATGCCGAGCATCAAACATACATAAATACTGTGCTCAATATTTCTCCATCGGGAGGGATGGGAGAGGGTTGATGGTAAATGTTGGGAACAAATATGTGGTGATTTGGGAGGGGAAAGTTTGCTTCTTTCAGTACTGCTGCGGCCGAGTTTATTCGAGCATTTGCCCGTTCTCGGCCGCAGCAGTAAACTGGCGCGCGCCGGAGGGTGCCGGGCGCGCGCCGAAGCAGCGGAAGAGCGCCCTCCGATCGGGGCGCTCTCCCTCCTGCTGCCGGGTCCGCCGGGTCCCCCGGAACCCCCTGCCGCCGTCCCCCACATCGCGGGACACCAGGGCTCCCTCGGGGAGCCCTGGACGCGCGTGCAGGGGCGCAGGCTCCCGATGACGCGTGACCGCGCGTCGGTGACGCGCGGCACGCCGAGGGGCGGCCACTAGCAAGCCGGGAAATCTCCCGGCTTGCGGAACTGGCCGCAGTGCAATAAACTGTGTCGGTAGTGTAAGTCTGCCAATAAATAAGTGATGCTCTTCCACTGAAAATATTAGGGTAGCGAGAAAATCACTTGGTAAATATGAAACAAGCACACTTTAAAAATAAAAATGAGGTTGAAACTTGGGGTTCACAGGCCCTTTCTACGCAAAAAATTGAATATTTGGCACATCGATCAACTTCTCTTTTTAATCTATTTTTAAATGTAAGCCCCCCCCTTTTTTTATTTTTAATTGCCAAGAATGAAATGCTTCTACCCTTAATAGGATTGCATTCCAGGATGTGAAAGGTGAAAGAAGTGGCAGCTTATGGGTACTGGCAGTGAACTTTCTTCATTCTGTGACAAATGAGTGGGATTTAAAATTGGCCGAGACACCGCACACATGACTGCCCAAATGGTTTGCACGATATTCGATGGACAACATTGTTCTGAATTTAGTGTACGAGTCTTGCCCGGAAAGAAGCAAGGAAAGAATCTGACGTCTTGACAACCATTTAGGGTCCTGTTCAATCAATTTCGAAGAGTGCGTTTCAGCTGGGGGGTTTTTTTTTAGCAAAATTTTTTTTGAAGGTGTCAAAGCCCTCTTCGTCCGATTTGATAAAGGGCAAAGAAGTATCCAAACGAGTTCCATGTAATTATTGAGAGCAGTCTTCACCCGGATGCAAACTAGTAATTTTCACGAAATTTCTAATTATAACCCTCTTGATCGCAATATTTTATTTTCACCTAGTTAAAGGCGGCGATGAATTCGTAAATCTATATGGCAAAACCTAAACAGGGTGGCCTGAACTGATAAAAACATACATACACACGCACAAAATAAAAAAAGAACATTAAACCCTCGGCAACATAACTTTCCCCTGTTGCTTGAAAATTGTCCTAAAAAATTTTCTTATTTTTCATTATCTTTAATTCTTTCAAATATCTGATGCCTTTCCTCACATGTCCTCTCTCCGCCAACTCTTGTGGTGATATGGCAGAGAACGGCTCTTTATATAGGTCCGGTCGCCGTCACATACAGTATCATGAGGTCATGTGATAAAGTAACCAATTGGCTTGCTTGCTTTATCACGTGCTTTGACACTTTACTGATGACATTGGGGAACTTCTTGTTACGTTACGTCAGCGGTGCACAAACTTTTCAGTCTGCGCCCCCCTGCTCGCGCCCCCCTCCTTACCTTGTCACCGGTGTCAAATGACACAGCGCGGTCACGTAGCCATGGCAACATGCCGTCACGTGACCCCCACCGCATTGCCAATGTAAGGGAGGTTGCAGAGGCCTCACGCGATCAACCGACATTTAATTTAAATGCCTTGGGGAAGAGCGCGGGGCCTCTGTAACCCTCCCCCCACCCCGCCCCCCGGAAAATCTTGCGCACTCCAGTTTGCGCACCCTGCGTTACATCATCTACAAGACGTGTTCCTCAACGTTTAACGACATCAGTGAAGGCCGCAAACACCTGGTAAAGCAAACAATCTGATCTAAGGGCCGTACTCTCCCATACAATATCAGTCTTCGGCAGACAGAGCACGTGAAGTGTGATAGGGCAGAGGTTCCCAACTCCAAAAAAAATTAGGGATAGGGAAGAAGTTTGACCTTTTTTGCAGTGCCAAATCTGCTTTTTGGGAGTTTATTGAATCGGACCCTTAGCTAGAGATCAGCCTGTAATTGGGTCTTTGCTTTGAGTACTGTTGCTTTAATATAAAACATAAATGCTAACTCATTTCTATTTGTTTACATACCTTCAGCCCCTTTTTGCTTCCTCTGTTATAACATCACTAAGACTATTTGACCTGATGTTAAAAGGAATTGAATAGCATACCACGTGTTGGTGTCATTATAAAAATTGAATAATGTCAAATTAAAGCAACCCCTACCCTTCCCCCACACCTCCCCCTCCCTGCCCCCACACCACCCCCTCCCTGCCCCCACACCACCCCCTCCCTGCCCCCACACCACCCCCTCCCTGCCCCCACACCACCCCCTCCCTGCCCCCACACCACCCCCTCCTTGCCCCCACACCTTCCCCTCCCTGCCCCCACACCTTCCCCTCCCTGCCCCCACACCTTCCTCTCCCTGCCCCCACACCTTCCTCTCCCTGCCCCCACACCTTCCCCTTCCTGCCCCCACACCTTCCCCTTCCTGCCCCCACACCTTCCCCTTCCTACCCCCACACCTCCCCTTCCCTACTCCCACACCTCCCTCTCCGTACCCCCACACCTCCCCTTCCCTAACCCCACACCTCCCCTCCCCTAACCCCACACCTCCCCTCCCTAACCCCACGCCTCCCCGTCTCTACCTCCATGCCTCCCTGTCCCTACCCCCACACCTCCCCTTCCCTAACCCCACACCTCCCCTCCCTAACCCCACACCTCCCCTCCCTAACCCCACACCTCCCCTTCCCTAACCCCACAACTCCCCGTCCCTACCCCCACACCTCCCCGTCCCTACCCCCACACCTCCCTGTCCCTACCCCCACATCTCCCCCTCCACACCTCCCTAATCCCTCACTCCTCAATACTACCTACTCACCTCCCCTGCCTATCCCCTCTCCCTCCCTACCCCCACACCTTCCCCCTCTCCCTCCCTACCCCACACCTCCCCCTCCCTACCCCCACACCTCCCTAATCCCTCACTCCTCAATACCTTCTCACCTCCCCCTGCCTATCCCCTCTCCCTCCCTACCCCCAAACCTCCCTAATCCTTCACTCCTCAATACCCCCTCCCTACCTCCTCACCTCCCACTGCCTACCCCCCAGACCTTCCCCTCTCCCTCCCTACCCCCACACCTTCCTCTCTCCGTCCCTACCCCCACACCTTTCCCACTCTACCTCCCAAAAAGAAGAAAATAGGCAGTGTTGTGACTGTTCAATAATTTGTTTTAAACATTTGATTTTGGTTTCTCTGGCAAGAAGAGGCCCCGCAGCCCGTTCTCCTGACTTGATGTGTGGGCGTTTGTAGCATGTTTTGAGTGGTGGCAAATTCTCAGGAAGGGATATCTGACCATTGTATGCACATATCTAAAACTAGTCATCGTTTGACTTAAAATACAAATAATTATCTGATCATTTTGTATGCGACCGCTTTATCTTAACACAATTTATTTAGCAAAAATAAAGGTGATACATAAAGATGGGACAGGGGGTACATTACAATCGCCTTTTTAAAAGGGTACGTATCAATGAAGACAAAAGTAGTTTAAAATTTTTTTTTAAGTGTGCAGAAAATATGGCTTTTTTCAAAATGATTAAGTACTGTATGTCATAACTATGAAAGGGAGTTTTGTTTTATATTTGGATAGTGTCGCAACTGTACATTGTTATCCAGAATTAGTTGTAGTCTGCCTTGAATTAACATTTCAATCCCCTGCAGTTCCCCTTCATTTAGTTTTAATGCACCTTAGGATGCACAGACATACAGATGGAGCAACCGTTCTTGAAACAAATCACGCGGTGTATACCTCGGAATACCCATGTCATGGTGCAGGATTTCTTCCAACCATACCGCCTTAAGACACAAGTGCAGGCGAGTGCAGAAAATGGCATTTTAGTGTTCTGGCTTTTAAACACCTGAAATTGTCACAGTAGACACATTACAATTCATTCATTTAATTGCATACAATCCATGAAATTCAAACACAGCAACCGTGATAAACACGTGTGCCTGGGGCGATTGGTGGCGTTAATGCAGCGTGGAATACAGCAGCGCACACGAAAACTGCGCCGTGATTTGTTCGAATAACGGCCGCTGCATCTGTACAGGTAATCATATTTCTTGAAAGGTTTGTAGTTTTAAGGTTTACTTAAACTCCAAATTTCATTATTTTATTGTGACGTATTTCATTAAAAAAAGTAGACAGGAGGTGTGTGATTGTGTGCTAGGACATTGTCATTAATCTTGGGGTTGAACCTCAGTCTTGTGTAAAAGACATAAGTCTTGGAGTATCACCTGTTGAGTGCAGGGATTCTTCCTGGCCGGTTGAGGACATTTGGTTACCGCCGTTCCGCCACGACCAAATGACCACCGGCGCTTTGCCACGACTCACCCCGCCACCGGGACGTGTCACCGCCGGCTGCTTTGCCGCTATGGTAAGTCCCTATGTTTAATCCTTACCCTAAAACCGCCTACCCTATACCCTTAACCTAAAACCTCTTAAATGAATCCTTGACCCTAACCACTAAAACCCCTTAAATTAACCCCCTGCCCTAGCCACTAGTAAATCTTACCTCAGAACCGACAGGGGCTCCAGCGGCAAATCGGCAGTGCCGGAGGGTCCCTCTGCGGCCAAACGCCGGCGATCCTGTGGTCACGGTGAACTGTCCGTGACTACATGTCCCATTCCGCTTCCTGGCTGCATTAGAAAGGCCTTTTTCGGGTGTTACGCAGAAAGCAATACATTTGTTTTTGCCTTCCTGAAAAATGGTTCTATCTACTGTAAATGTATTTTTGTGGTAAACCTAAAATGTAAAATACTGTATTGTTGCTGATACAGATTGCAAAATATGGCGCATCTGGTCTAAAAAATCTAGCCACTTAACCGGTGCCTGTAGTTATTTTTATGTGGGCTTATTTTATAGTTGGCGGACGTGGTATGTTCAGCTAGTATTAAATAACCTTTTTTGCATCAATTTTGGAGTGGCCTGGTTTTCTTTTTCCTGGATTTCTACAGCAGGATGTCCGGAGCTGTGCTCCATCTAAGCCTATTCTTTTATTTTATAGTTGACTTAAGTGACATTGTTTTTTTGTAACCTCAAATTTTATTGGGATTTTCCATAAGGCATAACAGACAGTTATACATTTTGACTCCTGTGTTCTCTTAACATAAGTGCCAACGCCATGCCTCATGGCACACAAAACACACAAAACAATACCACGGGCGGGGAGGAGGGGAGATGAGGGGAGGGGGGGAGGAGATGAGCTGCTGAATTTAGATCTTGGTCCCTTTAAGGACTCTGCTTTTTACCAGCTTCCGACCGGTCGTTCCTCAGCGCATCCCTAAATTTGATGGCCTATTCTCTAACCCTGTGGGGTGACCAATTACAGTACCTATCACTGCTTGAGTTTTGGACGAGGCATTCCGTCCGATTCCTAAATCCTCTGCTGACCATCAAAGGAGAACGCACTTAAACCTATCGGAGCCAAACAGTGGCATTGCTCACCCCCTGTATGTTCGCCTGTCAGCCATGGCAAGCCAGACCTTTTGAAAATTTGAGCCAGTGTCGTTGACAAAACTCGTCAACTTCTCCATCTGGCGGACAAACCAAATTTTGTTCCAAATCGTATCAATAGATGGAATTGTGTTTTGCTTCCACAATGCTGCGAACTGGCATCTCGTGGCTGTTGCAAAATGCGCAACTAATTTATTTTCCGCTCTAGCTAGTTCCTGCGCTGGTTTGTTTAGCAAGAAGAGCCAGGGGTCCAACTGAATATCGAGGTCCAAAATCCTCTGAAGCCAAATCCTAATCTGCTCCCACAAAGGGGCTATTCGAGGGCACGACCACAGCTTGTGTAGCAGGTCCGCCGGCTCTCCACATTGCTTAGGACACAGTGACATTGTTTTAACGTGTTTAAAAGGTTTAATGGCTCATATTAAAAGTGTGTTCTATGAAGTCTTTGAAAGTCAAGAAGTAAACTGTGGCCCACCTTTCAGCACACAAATTAAGAAATGTATTCTACATTGGAATACATGTAAATCTATTCTTTTGATGGTGGAGTCGGCATTCAAATGGCCTTTGACATTGGTTGAGTCATAAAACTGCAGATTGTTGGAGCCATGATACCATACAGCAACTGAAAGGAGCTTACAGAACAGGGGATGGCAAATGAACAAGCGTAAAATACCTTGTATCTGCGTGCTGGGAAATATTGGGAGCTACTGATATTGAATACCGCCCAGGCTGGCATCTGTCCACTTGGCAGATGCATTCGATTCAGACAGGCAACTTGATGACTTCCAGATTTTCCTTTTCGGGCGCCAATCTTTCGTTTTCTATAAGCTTTGTCTTGCTCGGTGGAGCTTAGAGTATTACATTTGAAGAGCTTTTGGGAACATTTAGGACAGTGGTGGGCAACTTGGTATATGTCAAGGGCTGCACCAAGGGCCACATTTTACCTCTCTGGTGCACAGCAGGAACGTTGCAGCCGCGGGAAGGAACGTCTCCCCCCAACTGCTTGGTGCGGTGACAGAGACTGGCCAACTGCTCTAACACTGGGAGCAGCGCAGTCATTAAGCAGCTGAGGGAGCAGCGCGAGGATACGACCTGCACCAATAGGCTGCGGGACACGGGCTGCGGGACACGGGGCTGTGGTTGGGGGCAAGTAAAGCCCCCGCAAGGAGCATTTGCAAATCAAACTATAGATATTTTTATGGAATGGGAGAGAATAGGGGGAGCAAGGGATTAGTGCATAACACACCAACGACGACAATATACAAGGTATAAAATTTACACAAAGGGTCAATAACCTCTAAGGTGAACGTGGGGTGAAATGGCGATAATAAAATACTCACACGGCCCTGTGTGAGCAGAAGTGCGTAGGGGTATCTTGTAGGTGGAAACCTGATCTTCCCAGATAGGTGGTCAGATTGGGGATGAGAATGAAATAATATAATATGGCAATAACCATGTAATAGTTACACGGCCCTGTGTAAGCACAGATGTGGAAAGGTTTCTGTGGGGTACATGTGGTTAACCCATCCAAGTCGATTCCAGGATCGGGGCGCAAACAATTGCTGGCAGGCAGGGTGTCATGCGGGGGTTCCCCTTCGAGTGCTCCCGTTTAGAGCTCCTTCCCTCCCCAGTCCAGCAAGCAGGGGTATATGAGGCAAGATATCAGCAGGGGATTTCAAAGGTTAGGCTCTCATTGTGAGACTTCTTCTTGCAGCTCTGGCAGAACCCCAATGTATCCTCAGAGACTGATATTTTTATGCCATAAACACCTCTTACTGCTAATTTCCTAAGATTATTAGAAGAAATGATGGCCACCCCTATCAAATGCAACTACAGTATTTGGAAATAAATTAACATAACTAAATATTGCTTATACCGTATGTGCAGACAGATGTTTTCCACGCTGCTATTTTGGGAAGAATTAAACATTAACACTGGCTTATGACTTAAAAAACTTGTAGGATGTTCCAATGAGCAATTATGCTTAACATTCTGTTTTATATTGCATATAAGATTAAACGCCATCTCTCTGTGCGTGGCCATGCAGTGCTCATAACAAGCTCCATGTGTTGCACTAAATTATGATTTTTATTGATTCTTCATGGAGTTTTAAAAAAGTGAATTTATGTATTGGATTTTCTGTACTGATCAGCTTAGTTTTAAAATATTGTGTTATATAGTGTGACTACTTCACAATCCATTTTACATTACAATTTCAGTCCATTTTTAATTTTCAAATTACTGAAAGAAAGTGTCTTGTCAAAGATCATGCAGCCCTGGCAATAGGGTCTTTAGTCTACTATTTCAAATTCCTTTGTCTTAAGCCCCGGGGGTTAGACCGTAATTGTGAAGGGAAAGAAGTACAATTTGTTAATGGATATTAGGCCATGCTCAAGAGAGGTGTAATGTGGTGCTAGCCCCCTGGCAGCTAAAGTGTTAATATAAGTCCGTCTGGCTCTGAGCATTAAAAACGGGGTGGGGCATGAAACGTCTATTTATTTCTTTTTATTGCAGCTTCCAGAAGGGAGAAGAGTAGCATGATTATCCAATTATATTTGTCTGATGGGGAGACACAGGGAGAAAGTGACATCTCAAACATTGCGGGACTGCCACAGAGCACAGCGATTTGAGAAGGTTTCTGTTTAAATAAGGAGCTTAGGAAGTCAGCTACCGTGTTACATAAAATACAAAATATGTTGTGGAAAAGCACGATTCCTGTCTCCATACTAGAAATTTCTTTCTTTGTAACTGCTAGTGGTTCTTGCCTGCACCTAATGGGAGACAGATATATTTCGGTCTGGAATCCGTTTATTAGTCTGTAGTGCCTTTTTTTTTAAACTTAATTTTTTATTCTGTATAAAAGCAGAGATACACAGTTATATGACATTTATTGGATGGTTGATCGGGGGGGGGGGAGGGTACATAAAAGGGAAGAGGGGGAACAGCTATCACATACCTTTTAATTGAATGCAAGCAAGGTTCATTCCCAGTTTGGTACATACACCCATTTAATTTGCTACTGCTGCATTGTTCATCATCCAAGATTACTTGTCACCTAAGGGTGTCTCAGACTAACTAAATTGTTCCCTACATTAAAACAGACGACGATTGGATTTATAGAGACCCGGCGTTGCCCGGGAGTACAATTTCCCACTCCCCCTGTCTGTTTCTCCACTCCCCCCTCTCTGTTTGTGTCCCCCCCCCCTGCGCAGCTCTGTTCCCCCCCCCCCCCCTACAGTGTTCTACACACACACACACACACACACACACACACACACACACACACACACACACACACACACACACACACACACACACACACACACACACACACACACACACACACACACACGGTCCCCCACACACGGTCCCCCACACACTGTCGTCCCCCCACACACAAACACTGCCCCCCCCCACACACTGTCGTCCTTCCCACCACACACACATACACACACTGTGTCCCTCCCCCCCCCCCCACACACTGTGTGTGTCACCTTTTGCTTCATGTCCATTTTAACATGGAGCCCTATAAGTTTATGCCCGCTGTATTACACAGCTTGGGGTAAAGAAGTGCAGGGCCAGTAAACCCTACTCACAGACAGTTGTTTCGACCTTTTGGGTCTCTTCGGTGTGAGGCTGGTTATATTGGCTTTGCAATCTGAAGCTGGGATAGGTTTCAACCACACCTTAAATAAGTTATGGTGGGTTAAAAAAAGTGGCTAAATATGAAAGCTCTTCAACATATTCAAACATATTGCCAACATAAAACACATTTAGCCAATCAAATCTTGTTACTGTATTATGCAGGGCGTCTTTATTATATACCCTGTTAAGTGGAGCTAGTTCTTACATACTGTTGAACTAGAGAGTAACTTTATCATAGAAAGGACCTTTAACATTGCAGTTGCTGCTGACCCTTTTGCCTGCTGTCCTAATAGGTCATTACTGGCAATGTCTTGAATCCAGCAGCAGCTGTCTTGGTCCTGCAGACAAACAAATGATTTTCCCTGTTGACACATCATTTAAGTAGCTTGCCTGGTCACAGGTTTTGCCATGAATTTTTTATAGATGTTTTGCCATCACTGTATCCCCCCCATATATATAGGCTCATAGCTCATAAAACAAAGAGCCTCGTCTCCCTGTTAAGTAGTTAATGGAATTTGCCTTCCCCTCGTTCGTGTTTTGTATCCTGTTGCACCCCACACCTTTAATTAGTAAAGAAAAGAAAAAAAAACGGTGAAAAACACAGATTATTAGTGTGTGCGAGTTGGTATCACAGCTGGTGTAGTTTAAGGCTCGGACAGATTTGCTGCGAATGAAGTCCTGCTGTGAAATAAAAGTGAAAAGGTATCTTGGCATCCCAACCATTTCCTTGTGAGACGATTACAGACAGAGTATGCTGAATTTTATTGCCATGGGCCTCATGACAGTTTTCACAAACACGCATGGCATTTCAAGTTAAGATAAGTCAGATGTGCTGAGACAGGGGGAGGGGGGGATGTCATTTTTCTCATTATCAGCATCATGTATTGTAACTATCAGACATGGAAAGTGACATGACCCTTCCTATAAAATACTGACACTACATGCAAGGACCGTTGTACATGGCTATAACAGGCAACCATATATATATACAGTATAGGGGAAGAAACACTGTGGGTGCTTTAATTAAAAACTTACTGGTGATAAATTAGTAGAAAATCTAAGGAACCGGCAAATCTAACCGGCAAATATTCCTTAAAATCCTGACAATTTGGGGCATTCTAACAATATTTGTGCCAAAACGCCTAGGTGCAATTCTTTGTAAGGTCTTCGTGTAGAACAGCCCTATGGGTAGGTATTTTGTATCTTCCTTATACTTAAACATTCAATGTGCAATCAGCTATGTGCAGCATTTTATTTCTTTATAAAATAATGTTTTACCAGGAAGGCCCCATCATCCCTCTGCTTTGTTTAACTCTCCCGATCACGTGGGCCGTGATGCGGGGGAATTTAGACATGGCCGCAGGGATACCGGCACCCCATACGGGAGTGGGCCTGTAACTTGGGAAGCAGGAGGTGGCCGTAACTGAAATCAATGTGCTTCAGCTCCGTAGACCCCCTGTTACAATAATGTTATGAAAATAAAAGCCCCGCGATCTCCTTTTAGAGGCACGCAGATAGTGACTGATTCAGTCTATCTCGTGCTGCACGTCTCTTACAGACAGATGGAACCCGGTAGGACTCTCACAGCGCGAGACCCATTAAACCGCAGGGACTCCCGCTGTGTTGTTCCCATAGGGCATTAGGCCTCGGACATGGTGAAAAGAAGAGCGCTGAGCAGCGCTGACGCTCATGCTCTCCTGCTCAAGCAGGAGCTTTTTTGTGTCAGCGTGCGCGCTTGTGTAGCCGTGTGGGAGCCGGGCCGGGAGGTGAGGCGGGGCTAGCGCATCACGGCGCCGACATCACGGACTGCCATTGGATTATGGCAGTCACGTGACGGGCCCTCCGCTTCCCTCAGCGGCAATAATTTAATTCTCCTGTCTCCTGCAATTCCACACGCCTGCGGAAGTGTGCGGAAGCACCATCTAAAGCCACACTAACTAAAGATGATGGGGGTAAGTGGCATGGGTCAGCACGATCTTTTTGACCATGGCCCTGGCCGTAGTCTGGTCGCTGGAGTCTTGCGTCTACGGAGAGAATGCCGGGCAGAACTCGCAAGGCAAGCAGAACAGAACCGCCAGTTGCACCTGTAACTACAGCACAAGTCCCTTATTGTCTCATGCTACTATTGTGATGGAGCGAACATTTAAGCAACACAAACGTGGAAATATGTATCGCCTTCATTAGGCTGATCAAGGTGGCATTATTTCCCACGTCCTCACAATCAGACAGTGTATCATTACACCACATTTTTAACGTGTGAAATATTGAATCAATGGTTTAACCTATGGGTGCGCAAACTGGGGGGCGTGAGATGCTCTGCGGGGGACGCGGGGTTTACAGACGTCCCGCGCGCTTCCCGAAGGCACTTAAATCCCGGGGAAGTGGCGAAGGCCCCTGTAAACTTCACTTACCTTGGCTCAGACGGCCTCGCCATGGCAATGCGCTGTCATGACGCCCAGAACGCCGAAGCTAAGTAAGGGGGGGGGGGAGAGGTGGACGGCTGACAGGGAGGCGCAGGGGGAAAAGATTGCGCTCCCCTAGTTTAACCAGTCCTTTCTTTCCCCTTTCCCATTTCCTATCGTTTGTTGAATGTATTCTTCTTCCGAATCATCATTTCATATGTTTGTACTCTGCATACTGTATCTAGATTTCGTTATAATATAAAAAAAAAAAAAAGTAGTTTCATTGTAAAAAGTACAGCTGTGGAAATATCAAACTTTAGGGAACCTGTGTATTAATTGCATTGGATAAAAGTCCAGTGGAGGACAGTTGTCTTGTAACCTGAAGTACTGTTGCAGCCGCCTTTATTCTCCTACTTACTCGGCTAAATGCGGGGAGTTTCTCCGATTTTATTGGAGTTTCCCCGCGCGGCGGCCGCATCATCAGATAAGCGCTAATGGCGCTTATCATTGAAAGCGCCCGCGGCGCGGGAAACCTGAAGAAGGAAAGCCGCGCGCCGCCACGTTTTTAAAAATCCTGCGGTGGCGGCCGCAGGAGGATAAAGGCGGCTGCCACTGCACAATATGTGGGAGAAGGAGCGGCTCAGTGAGTAAAGACACTGACTGGCACTGAGAAGAAGGGGAACGTGGTTCTATTCCCAGTGTCGGCTCCTTGTGACCTTGGGCAAGTCACTTTATCTCCCTGTGCCTCAGGCACCAAAAACATAGATTGTAAGCTCTACGGGGCAGGGACCTGTGCCTGCAAAATGTCTCTGTAAAGTGCTACGTAAAACTAGCAGCGCTATATGCTATTATTATTACATCAGATTAGTTTCTGTTCAAACAATACATGTTTTTTTAAGGAGGCTAGAGGAAAGCGATATTTGCCGACACAAACTATATGGGAATGGCACTTTTTTTTTTTTTTATACTTCAGTACTGTTTGGAGAATGCATAAACTGCAGTGCGGCCATAATGCATCTCCCCTCTTATTCAGTGCGGCCATGATGGCTGTGACAGAAAGTTTTCCAAAGGAAAACTAATTTCTAAATAATACTAGTATGTTCTTGTATAGCGCTGCTAGTTTTACGCAGTGCTTTTCAGAGACATTTTGCAGGCACAGGGCCCTGCCCCATGGAGCTTCCAATCAATGTTTTTGGTGCCTGCCTTGCCCAAGGTCACAAGGAGCCGACACCGGGAATTGAACCAATCAAACTCTCAATTCCAGTCAGTGTCTTTACTCACTGAGCCGCTCCTTCTCCCATGTAAATAAAGGGTAGTGTGAAGTTATCTTCATATTCTTGGTCTGTTGACGGAAACCTAATGATTTGCTAAACACAGCATTCCTTTGCGGGTACAACTTGCATTCAATGAGTTAACTGGGGGCTGAAAGAGTCCAGACATTTCTGCATCACAGGATTCCCAGAATCCTTTGCACTTCTACGGTTGGCGTACTATTGGAAGTTCTTATACAGTTGACATCATTTTGTTAAAATGGTTAGAGAAAATTCGCATGGAAAAGCGCATGTTCGGTTATTGTGACACTAGAATGATTAATTGATGTATGGAGAGAATTAAAAGAAATCAAGGGGTTTAATAAATCATTATGCCGCATGTGAAATTAAGCATGTAGGAAAATAAAATTGAAACATTGAAATAATAAGAATTTTTATGTGTGCGCTTCAAGTTGAGTAATTGTTTCAACATGGGACATGAAATTCTTGAAAAAATATGTTTTCTGCGTTTAAAATCCCCTGCCTTTCAAATATTGGAGACATATGCTACTGATGCTTAATATTTTGGTGATGGAAGATGTGTGTAGCTGATTTGCCAGCGGAGGTGAAACGTCATTAGCGCCCATACTCTTGAATATATTCCATTGATGGCGAATACATGTGCATTTACAATGCAGAAAGTACTGTAATAGGAGACAGGTTGGTTTGAATGACTTACATTAATAGCACAGCTAGCATAACTGTTTTGTTCAAGGGCCCCTTGAAAATGGACAGTGCCCATAAGGACATCTATTTACATTTTGCCCCTTTAATCTTTCACCTATGTATCTCTTAGTAGCCATGTTCAACTGGATAAGAAGTAAATAGTGACACATTGTGAGTCCTCATTTGCATGTCATTACCCAGAATCCCTGGCTGCAGAGGAAGCACTGTTTGCTAAGCGATAAAGGGGAAAGACAGGGTTGCAGACCTGTCTGAGACATGCAAATGCACCAACAAGTGGTATTTTTATTTACTCTTAGTAGCCTTCAAACATAAGCACTAATCAAAGCGGTATTGCAAGCTGCCGCAATAATGTTTTTAATAGAATGTTTGACCAAATAAGTTAATTATAACAATGGAGTCTTAAGTAAAACTTTTGACTTGATACCTCTGTGTTTGCTTAGATTGTGGGTCCCATCCGCAGAACTCCTCACTATCTTTTGCCAATAGTAGCCTTTCAGAGCACCTGCTTTCTGGAGTTAGGCAGAGATCAGGTGGAAAGTTTGCAGCGGCCATTCTCAAGCCTGCAGATTTTACATTAGCTACGTGTGTGACATTGTTATATTTTGTTTATAAAAGTGTTTCCCCATAATTGTGTTAAAAAAAAGTGTCAAATGTTTTAGAAATAGGGATTTTAAATAGGAAAATTATCCATATCAATGTGGATGGACCTGCACTGCTGAACTCTCCAACAATGAAGGGTTTCAGATAACACAGTTGAGCAATCTGAATCTAATCTAATTAATCTAATAGCGCTTCTGTTTGTCTTTATTTTTAAAGGATTGTTCCAGTTCTGAAGAATACAGCATTGCTGCTCAGCTACTGCCACTGGCTTCTGCATTTTGTCGGGTAAGTTATTTGTCTTCATATTACAGCCAAGCAATGCTTAGGCTAAGATTATAGTGCCTGCGCGACGGATAGCCTCGCGCACGCCTGCAGCCCCGGCGATCTGTGAACATGGCTGCAGGAGATTGGGGAGGCGTGGTGGAGGCGTCGCGAAGCCGATTTGCCCTCATTGGCTGAACGGCTCACGTGACGCGGACGTCATGCGGCCGCGCTAGAAAGACCACTTTTTTTTGTCTCTTCAAAACGCGGTCACGCCATCGCGCTCCATCGTGCACGAGCGTTGTAGGGGTGGCCACGTAGACATTAAGCAATTTGTGCTTGTCACGCGCGCTAGCACAATCACGCTGACTATAAGCTCAGCCTTAGATCTGCTTCTGCTGAAGTAGTCTATATTGGCCTAAGCGGGATATGGGGAATCTTGGTCTAAAACTGCCCGAATAGCTGCTTCAGCGGATACAGATTAAGCCCCATATTATGTATCTGTATCTTTATTTATATAGCGCCATCCAGGTACATAGCGCCTTACAGAAGTAATACACGTGACATAATATTATAACACATCGTGGGAATAAGCGCTTCAGGCATAAAACAATAGGAAAAGGAGTCCCTGCCCCGAAGAGCTTACAATCTAAGTACATAGTACTCTACCACACAAGTCTTTCTTTGCAAGTAAAAAAAAATAAAAAAATAAAGCACAATTTGGAAAGTGATTACAGTCATTACTTTTAGCACGTTACATATTTCTGTGTTATTTTCCTCTTTTTATTTCAATAAGCCAAGTCAAAAAAGAGCAGCTCGCCAACAAGGGATTGCTTATGCAAAAGGTTGATTTATTCCATCCAATAGTTTGATCCCAAATCAGAAATTTCGCAAGGTTTCGAAAGGTCAACTTCACCTGTTGCATAAGAAGTTCATTGCTGGTCTGCTGTCCTTTTTTTTAACTTTTAGTATTATAAATCGGGCTGGGACCGGCAACTTTTCTAATATTGACCTTGTTTTGTTTCTTGATGTTTTATTTAGCATTTAATTTTTTCCCCTTTAAAGCAGCAATCCATGCTGCTGCTCCCCCCTCCCCCCCTGTAATATGTGCATCAATACAATCCACACAATGATAAGTAATTAGCTAAGTTGCCGATTGGTCCGTTCTCCTGTGATCCTGTGATCTATCGGCGAAGATTCGGCTCAGGGATTCACTAAATGGCTGTATTGACTCCGTATCTGTAACTTTTTAAAGGGTTGCTATAGAAATAAAAAAAAGGCTTGTTACATTATAATACATTTAAAATGTAATTCAGAGTTGTTTTAAAAAAAATGCTACAAGTATTTTCTCATAGTACAGAACTGATTTATTTAAACAAAAAAAACACACACATGTAGGATATTGCTTGGTCCTCGGCTTTAAGTGCACATCTGTGGACTCTGTAATTTCTCAATAAGGTCATCACATGTCATGGATATATTGGGCGTTCGTAATTGAACTTCTTATTCTGTATTTGACAACACAGCGTAATTACGTCAAAAATATAAAACAATTGCATTTATCCTACCCAAACAGGTAATTTCAAAGATAATACTAATACGCACGACTTTGTGTATACAGTACATAGAGCCGAGTGAATCTCGGCAAAGACAACCACAGAACTTCTTGGCTCACCATACGACTGTCCGCAGCTATAGCACTTTCCTGCAATGAGTTAGTAGTCCTTTGGCCACTTTGTTAAACATATAATGTCAAGACCCTTCAGATCTGATCAGCAGATCAGTTCAAAATCACACGCACACTCTTATTACTGCTCCATGAATATAACCGGTGATGACTGAAACATCTTGTTTCTGGCACTGATGTTATATGTTCTAACATCATGTGTATTAATAAGATGCGCGATCCAGAAAGAACACGTGCTGCCCTTTTTGCATTGTCTTCTCTTTTAAGCAGTGACTGCGTTTGTGTGCAAAAAGGGGAAGCGAGTGTAATACAATCAGGCCTGGGAGAATCGTGCTCTTTTTGGAAGTGACTCGCTTATCCTCCGCATCTGTGGCTGCACAGATTTTTATAGAAACGTTTTCAGAAGATGAAGAAATGTTGAGGGGAAAAAGAGAAGTCACAGATCTAAATGACCTAGAAGAGCCAATTGGTCCATGTTGGTCAAGAGTTTCATGCTTGGATTCTGCTTCGTGCCCAGAGCCATCATAACAGCATTATAGGCCCCCGGGCAAAGCAGTGCACTGGGCTCCCGTGCACGCGCGCGCAGATGCAGGAGACAACCGGCGCGCATGCTTGGAGCGCGAGCGCGCTCAGCGCCAGCAGGGACTCAGTTTTACATTGCAAGCAGTTAGCGGGAGATTTAAATGTTGAGGCGGCCGCGGGGAAGGAAGACCAGGAAGGGGGGGAGAGAGACCAAGGAGAACCAGTGCAAGACAAATGTTCCTAAGTGCAGTATACAACCAGTAAGTACCTAAGTGCAGTATACAACCAGTGCATATACAAATATACATGACATGTCCAACATGGCGCGCCCTGCTATGGGAGCCGCCGAGAACCTCCGGCGACTGGGTCGCCTGCCGCAATCTCCCTGGAGCTCCGGTGATCCCCTGCTATGCGCGCACCTCCCGCTGATCGGGGGGGAGGGGGATGCCGGCCCGCTGCCGCACTCACCAGGTAGACGGTCTCAGGAACGGAGCAGCAGCAGGCTTTATGGAGTGACTCCAGGGTTCCCCTCCAGAGCGCTTGCGCAGCAGGGCTTGGCATACCGCCCTGACCCCACCCCCCTCCCTGAGTCGGCGCCGTGGAGGTGAGAGCCCTGCGCAGAGTGGCTCCTTGCACAGCAGTAGGACACAGAGCGAAGTGAGGGGGAAGGTAGGGCTAGTCGTTCCGGTTCCCCTCCACTGGGGGCCCCTAAGCTCGTGGGGCCCCAGGGTAACTGCCCACCGTGCCCATAGGTTAAGGCGGCCCTGTTCGTGCCCTGAGATCTGGCGTTTCAAAGACAAACGCAAATGATCAAGTGAAAGAAGCAAGCTAGCCTAAATGTGTAACTACTAACATGAGAGTAACGCCACCAGGAGTGTGAGATGCATGTCTCTCAAACAAGATTAACAATCGCTACTTTAGCCCCCTCAATGTTCATTGTGAAGCAGCATTTCAACATGTTCACTATTTCTGCATGCTGAATAATAACTCATTTCAAGTGGTGCCCTAATTCAGGGGGGGCGCAAGATTTTCCAGGGGGGTGCCGCGGTTACAGAGGGATCGCATGCCGTGGGATAGCGTGAGGCCTCTGCAACTTCCCTTACCTTGTCTTCGGCAACGCGGCGTCATTTGCCACGGTAGTGTGGCGTCACGTGACCCCCACGGCGTCATTTGGGAGACAAGGTAAGGTGGGGCGCGCTGGCAAGGGGGGAGAGCAGGCAGGGGGGCGCAGACTGAAATGCTTGTGCACCCCTGCACTAGTTGACTGTCAGGAAATACTAATCCTCTTTTTTGGGGCTATGACCAATGTCACTCGCCCACTAGACTTTATTAAAAACACTCCACATTGCTGTGATGCTCATTTTCTAACTTGGTTTCAAATAAATGATTGCTCCCAGCGCAAACATGACTCACTTGAGCGAGCATTTAATCCCCTGCATTCTGTCACGTAGTCAAACCTCAGGTCTCCAGGTCAGGTTTGTGTCTTTCCTGTTGCTAATACTCTTCAGAATTAGTCTGCAGAATCCTAAACAATTAAAAACAAGAAAACATCTATTACCAAAACCAGCAGCTACAAAGATTAGCCGGCATTTAACTCGTGCGTGCGATTAATTTTATTTGGTAACTTGTGTTGGGAGCTACATGATGACACATATTTTGTACACGTAGATTACATTATTCGAGATATTCCAAGGCCACGAAAGTGCCTCGTGCTGATTATTTTACTGTGTGATGTGACGGCAGCAAAGGAGAAATGGTCCTCAAACAAAGAAGCAAATGTTGTGGTTCTGAAAGCTTATCTTTAACGAGAGCAAGAATTTGTCACCAGGTTTGATGAGCTTGCATATGGATGTGTTCAACCTTCTCGTGCAAGGGTGCCTAACTCCTGTCCTCAAGACCCCCTCTCTCCTCCCCTTCCACCTCCCGTCCACCCCCCCCCCCCCCCCAACAGGGAAGGTTTTCAGGATATTCCAGCTTCAGCACAGGTGGCTCAATCAGTAGACTGAGCCTCTGATTGAGCCACCTGTGCTGAAGCGGGAGTATGCTGAAAACGTGACCTGTTGGGGCGGCTTGAGGACTGGCGTTGAGCACCCCTGTTCTAGTGTACTGTATATGGGAAGTTATTTAATTAGCCCTACATCAATACCCCACTCTACCAATACCCCAGTCTACCAAGTTAGCCCTACACCAATACCCCACTTAGTAAATGTTAACAACCAAAAGTGGCGTTAGTTAGGGGTTGGGGAGATTGCTGCTTTGAACTCTAGGACCAAAATACCATTATTGAAATGTTGACCATGAACCCTTATAGACAAACTTACCATAACACCCCACCTATTCTATGCACATTTTCCCTTCTTACAACTTAGATTTTAAGCTCTTTAGGGCAGGGACTCCTTTTCCTAATGTCTACTTTTATGTATGAAGCGTTTATTTCTATTATGTCACGTGTATTACTGCTGCAAAAGCGCGATGTACATGGATGGCGCTATATAAATAAAGTTATACATATGAGCAATTCTGGTCACACTCCTTTGACCTTTTAATGCAAAATGTACAGTGTGGCCATTTAAAGTATGACTCCATACATGTGTTAATTCCTGAAGTGTAATCACTGCCATAGCCTGGATCAATCAGGAGAGAAATGACATACAAAGTTCAGATTTTAATAACCAAGCCAGACACACCCCAAACCGAACCACTCCCAGTAACTAATCTCAAACAGGTTTCACACCACGTCGGCCAGTGAGGCAGAGGTTCCCAACTCCAGTACTCAAGACACCCCAACAGGTAAGGTTTTCAGGATATCACAGCTTCTGTACAGGTGTGCTGAAGCATACACTGATGGAGCCACCTGTGCTGAAGCAGGGCTATCCTGAAAACCTGACTTGGGAGGGCGGAGGGGGTTTGGTTGGTCTTGAGGACTGGAGTTGAGAACCCCTAGTGTTGGGAATTAGAATTTCAGCAAGAAACTTTGCACCTCAACTGAGCAGCAATACAATGGGAGCTACTGGGTAACATGTCTTGTACAAATACAAACTAATACAGACAACTAAAAATAAGATTTCTTTCATAGTGCTTCTAATACAGTGAATTCTTGTCACCTGTGATCTTGGGCAAGCCTAACTCGAAGCTTTATTCTTTCACTTGTCTTGCCAGCGACTCATTAATAGAAATCAATTATTTACCCATGTTTTTTTTGTAGGACATTAATACTAAAGTAGCAACCCCCCACTCCCCCAAATCCTATGAGTTAAACGCCTATAATGTATAAAGTCTTGCTCCCCTCCCGAGCATGTCATTCTCTTTTGTTTTTTAGTGTTAATAATCATGATTTGGTTAATCTGTAGTGTCTGAGATTTCCGTGGTCACCTTCATACTGCACTGGGCTCTGGGGAGAGCTTCGTATTAACCCGTTTAATATTTAAAACGCTTATATTTCCTGAACGGAGCTTTGGAAAGAAAGGGCAAAAATCGATCCACAATGGGGGGAAAAGTTAAAAAATTGTGCAGGCTGCTGTTTTAACCCCAAGGAAGAAGCAAAATGGTGATGGTTGCGTCGGTCTCACTTTCTGCGGACGGTGTGTAGCATGACTTCTCGCTGCAGCTGTGCAGTATTTCTTTGCATGTTGAAATTGGATGTTGAGCTTGGTACTTTGAAATCACGGAGGAAGGACGTGAGACATCCTCACGTTGGATGAAGGCCATAAGGGAATGAACACTTCCCCAGTTTAACAGCATTTTAAGCCGCTGGCATTATAGATTTTTTCATCTCCTTTTAGGATTGTTGTCAATTATTTTGATGCTTATATGTAAGTTTGCGTCTTTTTTTTTTTTTTTTTTTTTTTCAGATTACTTTTACTATTTTTGCTGTCCAGACAGCAGTGGAATGGTTAAACGAGTCCAAGAAAAATCCACATTTATTTAGATCTTGAAATTAAACTTTATAAAACTCATTAATTATTATTAATGTTCTGTATTAATATTCGAGCTCTGCTGTCTCCATACAGTCATATGCTCATGCTCTTTGAACTGGAATGATTACTTTTAGGAATCCTGAAAACTAGAACTAAAGCTTAGTTCTAAATAGCAATATCACATGGCAGTTCTCACATAGCGTTACTGTGAATTCCCCTCAGTAGCACTAGATGTGTACAGAAAACATTAGCTTCAGATTTTGCAGTTCATTATGAACCATAAATATAAATACCACGTGTGAGCACAGTCACATGTCTGAGACAAGTGCACAACCCTGCTTATCCTCCTTATGTCTTAGCATGCAGTGCTTCCACCGCAGCCAGGGATTCTGGGAAATTACATGCAAATGCGCGCGCACAGTGTCACCTTTTGCTTCATGTCCATTTTAACACGGAGCCCTATACGATTATGCCTGTCACATTACACAGCTTTTCAGCACAGCCTGGGTTAAAGAAGTGCCTAGCTAGTAACCCTACTCACAGACCGCTTTCTAAAATGTTCACAAAGTTTAGAGATTCTAACATAGTGACTTGTTGGTTATTGTAGAGAAAAGTATTGTGCATTTCAATATTTAATTAGAATGACACTGTATATGTAGGTGGCTCACAAGGGATGCTAAGCTTTAGCACTCCTCAGCTTCTGTCATGTGAATGGGAGTAAAGATGTGCTAAAACTTACCCCCCCTTCTGTGGATCTGTTCCAAAGTTATTGCGCTCTTTTACCACCTGTTTGGGTGCACTACACGGTATATTCTAACGGAAACATCTGTATTTTTTTTAAATGGCTTCCCCAACTTTTTTTTTGCTAGACTTATATTACATTTTAGAATATCCAAACATTACGTTTTTTTATACCCAACATTGCGGTGAAGGGATCTGACAGTTCAGATTATTATACTAAGCGCGGGCGCTCGGCAATGAAAGATACCTGTCTCCCTATGACACTGCATCCACTGCAGACGCGCACACGGCAGACAACGTTGGCACAGCAGCTTGGTGGAAATACAAAGAAATGTGAATTTTCGAGCGGCTGCCATGCCACGCGACACTGGGTGCCAATCACAGGGAGGCCTACAATTGTGATGTCATGGCCACGCCTCCTAGGCACGCGCGTCATAGCTTTGCCTGTAAACACACAACACGTGCCACACGCACGCGCCGCGCTTACCATACTACATGCCTTATAGATTAAAAACAAAAATATACAGGTATTTTATTGTTCTTAACTGCTAATTTTACTCTGCCAGCATATCCAGCAGCACAATAAGATAGAGCTGTGAAAACCAATAAGAATAATATTATAACATGAACATGCATTGGTACAATAGGCCCTTAGGAGCGTAACATCTAAAATAGACACAAATGTAGACAGTAGAAGTGTTTACTATATCCCTACTTAGATGTGCTTCACATAGGAGTATGTTAATTGCCTTGATGTGTTCCTTAAGCACAATTATCATTTGCCCCTTCAGTATACAGTAGGAGTACGCTGCATTCAAATGCATTGCTAAACCTTGTGGCATTGAATGAGTTACAGTGGAAATTACCCCGATGCTAACCTGGCTTTTAATATTAAAACCCAGCTTTTGCCAGCACTGATTGTTGGGGGAAGTCCAAGCTGCCTCTTGAGAATGGAGAAGAAAAGATTTGTGTGAGAATTTATTTATAAACAGATGAAAGAGCTTAAATTGTTAACTGCCAAAAAAAAAAAAAAAGAGAGAGGTTTCGTAAACGCACGAAAGAAGGAAATTGTGTGGTGCTTTGATTCACGGAGTTATCCAGTAATTATTAGTTTGATATGGAATACAGTACGTTTCATTGTTCACCGCAGGCCAGGACAAAAAAAGATAGATGTGTATTCTTTAATTGTTTTCCCAAGCAACTTGTATTGGGCTGCGTTTGAAACAAAGTGATCCTCTTAGTGAATCTACATCTACTTCTGGATGGGGAAAACCAACAATTGCCTTAATCATAAGCTGTATCTCCAAGATATGGAAGCAAACTAGTGTTGTAAATGACAAATCTGCACTTTTGCGTACGTTCACAGCCGTGTCGTGTTTGAATGTTGGCTTATCCACGTCTAGAGGCGGGTGTGTCGCAATGCTTTGGACAATGTGCTTGTACCATGAATTGCTGCTTGAAATGTATACTCAATGCAATGAAGTGAAAGCATTCACCTACAGTAAGAAGCAAAATGTGACGCACGGAGTGCTCATTTGCATTTCATTACCCAGAATCCATGGCTGCAGTGGAAGCACTGTATGCTAAGAGGCAGTGGGGAAAGGCAGGGTTTCCGATCAGTCTGAGACGTGTGAAGGCGCTCACAAGTGTTTTTTTTTATTTGCTGTACACCTAAGAAACACACAGTTTTATCATGTTTTTCATAATTAATAGGTTTGTCAACTTTATGCCTTTATGCTTTAAGCCCTCTGAACGGCTAGCTAAGCCAGAGTATGCTGTACATCTTCTTCCTAGAAATGAAACAAACCTGTTTATATTCCAATTACACAAAAATCTCGGATTTGTTATAAACTGCGAAAATTCAGGCGCCTATGGACTATGGACTACAATTTTATTTTGCAAATTGTGTGCATCAAACTTTCAGTGCTAAAAGTAATACAATCGTATGTATAAAGACTTCATATCGCAATATTTGTTTGAAATCATTTTTTGACACGTCCCTCATGTTGAATACCAGCTTGATACAATGTCAATTCATACAGAATTATACGTATTTTTTTTTTATTTGTAACTTGTATTGGTAAATATCAATAATTGGTCAAATATATATATAATAGCCATGCAGTGAAAATAATAAAAAAAAATCTATGCTGCGTCAAGTACATTTTTGGATTGATACATATCAACTTCATTCTAAACGCTATTAAAGAGGTAATTCAAGCTTCTTTTTTTTATATATATATAACATAGGATTGAAGCAGGGGGTCTCCGCAGCTGAACCCCATTAATTTCAGCTCTGGGGACCCCCTGCTTACCTCCGTATTGGCTGCCGGTAGCAGCTCGGCTAGCAGGGTTCATGTAATGTCGGGGTTTCAATGCTCCCGCACCCTTTGGGCCAATAAAAAGTAGTGACATCAGGGTTGGCTTCCTATTGGACGCGGGAGCTCCGTGCCCAGGTTCCTTGGACCCATGCTGGCCCAGAAACTGGACTTGTTCATTTATTTTTTTCTCACCTTTTTTAAGAGTATGTTTAATGCCTTTAACCATTGACGCGGAAGCTTTAAACTTTTGCCGAGATACCAGCACCCTTTTTGGAGGTCTGTATCTCGGGAAGCAGGTGTTCCCCAGAGCTATAATTAATGGGGTACAGCTCAGGAGACCCCCTGCTTCAATCCTACGTTGAACAAAAAAATAATAAAAATAAAAATGCATGAAATTGCTCCTTTTGAGCTTACACCAAGTTGAACTTGACAGACAATTTTGATACACTTTTAATTGATTTTGTTGCGCATATAAATATTCTTTTTATTTGTACATGCCACTTGCATCTATACGCCAAGCGCAGTCCATTTCTGTGCGCCAAAACAAAGGAAAAATATATATTTTTGCCTTAGATGTAGACATTTGAGCTTGGCACAAAAGTGCAATTACAATTAAGTTGGACATGCACCAATTTTGCACACAAGGCCGCTTGTGACGCTTAGTACATAGACACACCCATGTCTTTCTACCTCCACAGTCTCATGACTGCCCTATTAAAGCTTTTGTACAATCATACATTTGGAAGAATGTGTGGTTCCAATATCAGTATGGACCTGTTGAACCACATGGGACATTCAATTGCTCTCACTCTTTGAAGAGAGGCTAGTTGGTAATTTAGTATAATGAAATGCATAGTAAGTAAATTCCTAAACCCACCAGTGGTGTAAAAATCCTGAAACACCATGTCGTGGAATTTTTTTTTCTTTTTAAGTAAACCAAAAATGTTGTTGAACTTAAGTAGAAAAGACCTCGGTGCATATTGACTTTGACCTCCTTCCCTTTAGGGAGTATTTAAGAGACGTGTGCCTCCCAGTGGCTAGTAAAGAATCAGCCAGGTCTTATCTGACCCCGTCGTTGAAGGTTAAGTAGGGCAGACAGTCTTCTCCTATGGGATTCCTTTCCTCTGTCTGTCATTCCATACAAGTCAATCAGTTCTTTAGAGCTGACTAGAGGTCTTCACTTTTTCCTTGCCACAATTCCCAGGGACATTGTCACAAGTAGCAACCTCCGTTAAATTCTTTAGCCCAACTTCCAGGCTTCCTCGTTTGTTTCTCATCGTCCTAGTACATAGTCGGTAATATCTGGATAAAAAAAAGGTGTGCTGCATTTCATTCCGAATCTATTACACTTTCCTAAGTTTACACACGTGGGTTTGTATGCAGAGCAGTAAATGGTATATATGTGCCAGTTTACAGCAATACATAGGGAAATAGTAACTTAACTAGAGCAACCCAGCATCAAACCTATGTCACTGTGCACCATTTCTAATGTCCCTATCTTATGTATAGTACCAAATATTAAGTTGTAAGCTTCTTGTACCAGTTTCTGTTGGAACCAGTTTATTGTCTATAGGGCAATGTACACTAACAATTCTATTGTGTGTATTTACAACACAAAGTATGCATGTATATCTAGTAGGCAGTACAATTTGAATCACTGCCGTTGTGAGTTTAAGGTCAAATATACAGTATACTGTAAAATGTAATGTTATACAGATAATGTGTTATGATTCAGTGACCGTGACATGCATGTATTCATAGCGTTGACTAAGAATTATGCAGTGTTTTCCAACTTTCCTAATACAATAATCGCATTTCTTGGTTAGTGGTTGGACTCTCAAAAGATTTATTGAAGAGAAGTTGCTATTTCTTGAGCTTAGATCCCCAAATCCAAGCCAGATGAGATCAATTTAACCGTGTCACATGAACAACATGCCAATGCAAAAGTAAACAGTCACTTATTCATTGTTAGGTCACTTCCAGTCTTCTTAACGACTCGCTGAAAGTACCTGGTATTGCTCAGGAATTGTAGGAATCCCCAAAATACTGAGAATTATAAATGGATGATTACATTTTTTTCTTAATGAAAAAAAAAGTATGTTTTTTTTTATTCTAATGCTGTTGGGTAAACTATATTTTGTTCCAGTTCCCACTCTGGAGCATCCAACATAAAGTTGACCGCGTGCAAAACATGAATTTTCGAAATTCCGTCCAGCTACTTACAATCCTGCTGAATTTGGTTAAAATCTGTGCAGTTTTGAAAGGTTCAGTCTGCCATCTTGGTTAAAGATGGCATCCAATTGTATCCAAACATAGACCAAAACCTGCTTCTTGATCCCAGCAACCATCATGCAAAATGTTGTTACTATAAGTTAAGAGGTGTACAAATGCACCGCGAACAGACAAACAACTTTAGAAAATATATATAGTACATTAACAATAATTAGCATTTGTACCGCCCTCTGCATCAACTCTGCCTTGCTGTTATTGTTCATAAGTAGGTGCCATTGTTTCTAAAAACAAATTGAACAGTGTTTAACATTGGTTATTGTTATCCTCTGTTTGTAAAATCGTTTAGATTAGAAATTGTTCCAGGGTTTGTCACAGAAAAGGCCAGGAACTGGTGTTTTAATGCTGTCTTCTACAATGTTTGCGTTTTGGTTAACACTATGACTCACCCTCCATGACCTGTCCATCTCCCCACGCTTGGAAGAAAATACTGTAAATACACAATGCTTCTTTTGGGAAACCAGGCCACAGCTTTAATATACTTTATCAACAACCAGATGACCTTGCCATGCTGCCCGTATAACCTTGAGCCCACAACATTTCTGCAGCTCGTGATCCTCGTTGCTGCTGGAGCTCCAGACCTGCAGATGCATTATTGATAGTGGGGAATACTCCAATCCGAAATAGTCCCGAAGGGCTGGGACTCCCAGTATACCAGCTGCTACAATTGAAGTCGCCCCAGCCTGGCAAGCAACTTTGCCAAGCTATGACAAATGACTCACGCCAACAAAATTACATGAATTATTAGTTTCACAACCCACAATTTTTTTTAGTGATTTGTTACATTTTTATATTCATATGCATGTATTTTTTTGTGCAAAAGAGAACGAACAGAGGAAGGGAATGCTTCACTGTAAGAACACGCGGCAAAAGGCCTTCTCCATGTACCCATCCTCATATAAGGTGTTGCCTTCTTTGTGAACTGGTGATGGGAGGGCAGGGCTGTCTGGTCCTGCTGCACCAGCATTGCTACAGGTGCTTTCTTTCTAGCATAGTGTCTCTATTTTTTCCATCTCATTTAAAACAGCAATACTACATTCCCCTTTTTTATTATTATTATTATTATTATTTGTATATGTAAAGCATGTGACAATGTATAATTCTACATTCTTACCTAAGCTGGTAATCGTTTGGTGCCCCTGTTATCAATCTGTCAAAATCCTGATTGTGTGCCTAACTAAATGGCCGCCTTTCAGTTTCACTCAATCCTTCAGTCAGTGTAACTCAGCAGCTACAATGTATCATTATATTATTAAGGTAATATTATCTATTGTTACATTTTGCAGCTCAAACTGCTGGGAATATTAGCAACAAATTATCACAAACAGGAAAGTGTTGCAAAGATCTTGCACTGCTGGGGAGGTGGGATAAATCCTGCTATAGAAATAAAAGGATGCTTTAAAACTCATTAAAAATCATATTGAGTTAAAAAAAACAAAAAAAAACAGTCACTATTATCTAATACTACACAACTGATTTATTTAAAAAAAAAAAAAAAGGAAATACCATATAAGATTTCACGTTTTGCTGCTTTTAATATCATTGCTCCCATCTTTATGATGAACGGAAATTTGTGAATAAGCTGCCGTGCATTTTATATTGCTTTAAATCACTTTCATGAATCAAAATTAAATTATTGCCATCCTCATACTGGGGTTGTTGTACAGCTGAAGAAATAGTCTCTGCTCCATAAGAAATAGAGATGTCCCAATAAGTCTCCACCTTTACCCACCGCTGGGGGGGGGGGATGGGGGGGAAGCGCTTTATCTACTTGATAAATCAAATAGTTTCAGTGACTAATTTGATTAAACCGGCAGGGATACATTGTTTTTTTTTTTTTTTTTTTTAACCTTGCTCAAATTTGAGAGACTGCAAGCGCAGTAGTTTTCCTGGGAAGAACCCAGTTCCCGTACATAGAATCATAATCTATAACTTGGGCCACATTGTGCTTTTGAAAATGCCAAGAAGAATGGAACTAAATACCTTCTGACTCCCCGAGTGCCATTCCCCCCCCCCCCCCCCAGTGTTTCCTTTTACATTTGATAACACAGCCCTGCATAGCATAATGTGCCCAGTGCTGTGCTGTATACCCTTTCTGTTAAGGGCTGCACTCAAGGTAAAGTGAAAAAAGAAGAAAAAGTGCGCATCTAGTGTAATAAAGTGACGTGATGAGTAATAATATAAATTACGTGACCTTGAACAGAGCGTCTGCAGCTGCGATGGAGGGGGGGCTCAGGGACCCCCTACCACTAGCAGATAAAAACAGAAAAGACACAGTGCAAAACGCTCATAGTGTGATAAAAGTTATATTGACATAAAATATAATAAGGTGAGTATTGTGCGTACATCAATAAGGTAATAACAAGCAGTTTCGGGATAATGTTACCCAAGCGCCACAGGAAACCGGAACAGATGTCCTCGCATGGATATGGACACTGGTGCCTCTGGTACAGGGTCCTGTTAGGGTAGGTAGGAAGCCTTTGAAAGTTCTACTCCCAAAACACGGGTAAACCGTGTGTTGCTGTCCCATACAGTGCTGTAGCAAAGCGGAGCTCCACGCCAGCTGGATTCTCTCTCTCCCCTCCGTGCAAGCACTTCCGGGTTGGTGACGTCACCGCGGGGAAAATCGCCGATTTTGGCGCGGTTCTCGCTGGTTCAGCTCGCGTGATGGGGTAGTAGTTAAAGATAAGACTCTTGACAGCTTTTCCAACGCGTTTCGAAACCGTGGGTTTCTTCATCAGGGAATTCCCAGGAATTCCCAGGGATTCCCTGATGAAGAAACCCACGGGTTTCGAAACGCGTTGGAAAAGCTGTCAAGAGTCTTATCTTTAACTACTACCCCATCACGCGAGCTGACCCAGTGAGAACGGCGCCAAAATCGGCGATTTTCCCCGCGGTGACGTCACCAACCCGGAAGTGCTTGCACGGAGGGGAGAGAGAGAGAGAATCCAGCTGGCGTGGAGCTCTGCTTTGCTACAGCACTGTATGGGACAGCAACACACGGTTTACCCGTGTTTTGGGAGTAGAACTTTCAAAGGCTTCCTACCTACCCTAACAGGACCCTGTACCAGAGGCACCAGTGTCCATATCCATGCGAGGACATCTGTTCCGGTTTCCTGTGGAGCTTGGGTAACATTATCCCGAAACTGCTTGTTATACACCTTATTGATGTACGCACAATACTAGCCTTATTATATTTTATGTCAATATAACTTTTATCACACTATGAGCGTTTTGCGCTGTGTCTTTTCTGTTTTTATCTACTCAAGGTAAAGGTAAGGAATTTAGCGTTTTTTGTTTTAAAAGATGCAGCAGTTGCTTAGCTTTACGGAAATCTCATTCCCTAAGCGGCCGATCGTTCCGTTCTCCCGCGATCGAGCGGCAAAGATCCCGCTCCCCCGGGATCACAATATGGCCGCCTGTTTCAAAAGAGGAAGTGCTGTGCCTTTGTAAATAGTTGCTATAGCAACCCAAAGAAGCGTGATACATTAAAATGCATTAAAAAGGACATGAGTGATGGGGCAGGATTAAATAAATGCAGTAAGAAGTTCCTTATATAACCCAGCTGGTTTAAATATATATATATAAAAATACACTTATTGGATTGTGACTATTGCTCCTGATTTAAACATTTTTTTTAGGAGATTAATACTGTAGAAAAATGTTCCATTTAATTTGATAATGACTTGAAATCAGGCTGGAAATGGAAATGTTAAGGCATTTATTGGGAGCTGGTGAATACAGGCCCTTTTTTTTCTGCTTGTTAATTGTGACTTCAGATTTAACAAGCAAGTCTACAATATCCGTTCATGGACAGCTGTTTAAAGCAATGTCACAGAATGACACAGCATCTTGGAACAAGACACGGGTGCTCATGTACTCAACTAAGGCACATAATGCAATATGTTAAGCAATCACGTGCTGAAGTGAGCCACAGCGATGCCTTAAATGGTCTGTTTATTTTCCATGTACGGAATCCAGCTCATGATAACACTTGGTTGACTAAAAATGTTTATTTGCCAGACTGCATGATCTTCGGGCCACATCCTTCATTCCATTAGCAGTGATATATTTGTTGCCAGACAGGGCTGTACCCTATAGCGCTACACTTGTGGAATCGGACAATTAACCCTTTCAACGTTGGGTGGCGTTACAGTGCATTTCTGAGTGTTCCTTCGTATTCGAAGAGTTAAAGCAGCAATACCCTCTACTTAAAGCAGCAATACCCTCTACTTAAAGCAGCAATACCCTCTACTTAAAGCAGCAATACGGGTTTCACTTTTTAACACTTTTTTTTTTTTACAAATGTTTTACTGTAGGATTGAAGCAGGGCATCTTCGGAGCTGAACTGTGTTGATTTGAGCCGTAGGGAGCCCCTGCTTCCAGACATATACCTAAATGTCCCATGTCACACGGCAAAGTAAGAAGCTGTGACGTCTACAGGTGCTACTTCCTATTGGCCTGCGTGACCTGGACATTTAAACTGAAAAGAGATACCGGCACCCCCTACGGGAGGTATGTTTCTCTGGAAGCAGGGGGCTCCAGGGCTGAAATTAACACAGTTCAGCTGTGGAGACCCCCTGCGGCAATCCTGTAATCAAAAAAATGAATCCCATATTGCTGCTTTAACCCACCCACCCCCATGTTTGTTTTTCAGAATGGAAACTAGGGGGAGCGGAACCACGTCCTCAAGAGACTTACCAGTGAAGTTACCGTTATCTCATTATGGTTTCTACAGGGGGTTTAAATGGCCGTCCAATAGGAAGCTGCAACAGATGATGTTGGGGCTTCCTATTGGCCCACATGATGTGGGAGATTTGAACTGCCATTTTTGTTTTCCCTAGAGGGGCAGAGACGCCGGTAAATTCAGCTGTTAGAATCTTGGTAACCGGGGGCGGGGTTCCCGAAACGTAAATTAAGGAGGTTCAGCTCGGGAAGACCTCCTGGTCTCTCTTCTGTAAAAAAAAAAATATATATATATATATATATATATACATACAGTAATATTTACAGTTGCTTTATATATATATATATATATATATATATATATATATATATATATATATATATATATATATATACACATGTAGAGGTATCAGTACCGTGTTAGCCGAGCTTCAATAATCAAAAAATAAATAGATGATACCGTTCTGTGGCTAACGAAATGCTTTTATTTGTGCGAGCTTTCGAGATACACTGATCTCTTCTTCCGGCGATGTTACAATGAATGAAGCAAAAGGTATACTTAAAAACAGTGTCTCTTGGAATGTTATCTGTGCTTGTCCTTCCGACCGGTGTGTATGAGATTTATGGCTAGAGGTGTTAAATGGTTCCTGAAAGTAAGTGATGTAAGAGTGTGTGTGTGTATATATCTGTGTGAATATAAATGAATGGAGAGCCCACAGTGTAGACAGTGCTTTACAAAAGGGGTGTGTGGAGTGGGAGTTAATATAAATGGTGTGGGTAGGTGTGGAAATCTGAACACATATATATAATCAAAAAAGAAAAAATAAATAAACTATACCGTTCTGTGGCTAACGAAATGCTTTTATTTGTGCGAGCTTTCGAGATACACTGATCGCACAAATAAAAGCATTTCGTTAGCCACAGAACGGTATTGTTTATTTATTTTTTGATTATTGAAGATTTGCTAACACGGTACTGATACCTCTACATATATATATATATATATATATATATATATATATATATATATATATATATATATATATATATATATATCATTTCCCAGTATCCCTTGCTGCAGTGGAAGTGCTGGGTGATAATGGTGAAAGGCGGGGTTGCAGACATGTCTAAGACATGCAAATGAGCATACAGTAATATTTCCATTTGCTATATGCTTTGCTGTGGAGGGTTTTTGTCACTTTTTTTACCCACCATAACTTAACTAAGTATGTAACCTATCCATGCTTCATTTTTGCATAGCCAGTATAACCAACCCCACACTGATGAGACCCATTAAGGTCGAAACGGCTGTCTGTGGGTGGGTTTACTGGCTATGCATCTTAACCCTGGCTGTGCTCAAAGCTGTGACCATGCTGCAAGCTTAAGCCTATAGGGAACCATGTTAATGGTTTTAAAGCAAAAGGTGGCACTGTGTTCTTATTTGCATGTCATTTCCCAGAATCCCTTGCTGCAGTGGAAGTGCTGTGTGCTGGGTGATAATGGTGAAAGGCGGGGTTGCAGACCTGTCTTAAGACATGCAAATGAGCATACAGTAATATTTCCATTTGATATATATGAAAAATAACTACATTAATCAAGCAGGGGCGATTGCTGCTTTAAGAGAGTCGGTATTGTGAATTCTGCGGCTTGGGAATATTTTGGATCAAGAGATTGTTCCTTTCATTGGCGCTTCAAATAAAAATGCTCACTTCTGCAGGAATCTCAAATCGCTGGAATTCTCATACAAACCAGACATGAATTTGTCTCTCTCGAGATCGGGAATGTTTGGCATGATCATTTCTCTCCCTAGATAATCCTCCCTCAGTGAATTTTGCCTTTACCGTTTTGACTGTTTGTTGTGATTTCTTCTACAAAACAAACTCTATGGAAAGCAGATGAGAAGTCTTATGAAATTATAAAAACAGAATGCATAACTTGGCAATGTAGTGCAGGCAGCTTCAGCACTGAAGGAGTTAACACCCGTCTGTTTCATAACAAGTGTTCATAATATTCCAAGTATATGAATGTGCATTTGGGGTTGTGATAAATTCCTTGAGATAGTATGGATTTGAGCTACTGTATGTGTATAATTAATACATGCAATATGTATATATTTTAACTTTGTATATTTAGTAAGTATTCAATACGTTCCTCAGCTGCTGTGATTAGCTGAAAGCTTGCAAAAGGAGAATGGAAGCAAGCAAAAGATAATGAAACCGTGATCTCGAGTGTATGCAGTGCTATACATGGTATTTTACAGGCCGGCGAGCCCCTGCCACAAACCACTCGCGAGGTCATGTTGGTGCATAAGGAAATGCAATGTCATTAACGGGACTTGCCCGGGCTAACAAGGAGGGTGCATTTGGGTTTCAAATGGTCTCCAACTTGCCCTCCCCTTATCATGGGGGTGAGAGTGCTGTTGCTGTGGAGCTTTTTGTTTGGTCCAGCTCCTGTAATATAGTATCATTATTTAGTTACCTAGTTTGGTTACTTAAAGCAGCAAAACTTGAAATCTTATGGGGGTGGGGGTGGTTGTGTTTTTTTTAAATAAATCTGTTGTGTTGTATTTGATAATAGTTGCTACATTTTTATTTTTATTCAACTCTTAAAGAGGCAGTCCAAACAGCTTTAAAAAAAAAAATCTTTTTTTGTTTCAATATATTCAGCCTTTGATTTAGCTTGATTGAAAACTAATTTCCTAAACTGCCGATAGATTCATTCTCCAGTGATCGATCCGCTCGATCAGCAAAGATCCTGCTTCCCAGGGATTCACTAAATAACTGCCTTTCAGTTACAAATCAATCCTTCAGTCAGTGTAACTCACAAGCTACAATGTATTCTTATATTACTACGGTAACATTATTGATACAGTTTGCAGCTCAAATGGCTGGGAACATTGACAACAAATGATCACAAACAGGAAAGTGTTGCTTTGGCTTTTTGAATATCAATATCCATCCTCATACATTCTGGGAACGTAAAGTGAAAAACATGAGCATTCGCTCTTGTTAGCTAAGCCAGTGCAGAACATACAGTAGATCCCCGCATACAGTAGGGTGACTTCTATCACACATTCTAACTGCAGCTGTGCCATCTCAGCAGCAAGGAAGAGCCATGTAGCCCCATCGCAAAGAGTAGTGACACAGAGAATTGAGGCAATTGTGATAATGGAGAAACTCCCTTCCTTCCGAAAACATACAGGTAAGAGGTTCAACAAGACGTGGAAACCTTGGGTGGGTAGTTAAGACTAAGGCTGACATTATAGTGTGCGCGATGGCGCTTGTGCGACGTGAACTACAGTCCGATTCACCACGAGGCCACCCATAGTGCGTGCGACCGCGCTAGCGATGCAGAGCGACCGCACGGCAGTTTTTTTTTTTTTTAAAAGAGAAAACTATTTTGTCTTTTCGCGCGGCGGCCGCGTCACGTGATGGGTTCAGCCATTGAGGGAGAACCAGCCTGGTGACGCGTCCGCCACGCCTCCCCAATCGCTGGAAGCGGAGTTCACCCAAACCTCGGGCGAGAGGCACACACAACGCCATACGCGCGCACGCCCCCACTCTAATCTCAGCCTAAGAGAAGTCCTTCTGTTGAGTGCATAAGGGTATACAAGAACCAGGGAAAGATTATGAAGGCCGACATTCTAGAGACACTCCGGTGAAATGTGTGATGTACACCAAGGTTCATTAGGATTATTAGGATTAAAAACTGGAAGCGGCTTTGCATGATGAGATTTGATAAAATGACTATGATTTAAGCCCTCTGAATGTAATGATGGTAATGTCACTCACTCCCCTCCTACCCCTTTTAAATCCTGTATCCCACACCCTTTCTCCCCCCCCCCCCTTCCCTATTTTTATTTGCTGTTAATATTGGAAAATGATTACTTTCCAAGCTCTATTTGCTATTACTAATTTGCTATTATGAGTTAGCTACAGTTCTATATTGACAAAAATGTGACCGAATTGCGTGCTGTGTAACCTTTGCTAAGGGCATGTGCTCATATTGCTTTTCATTCAGTATCTTAAATAGTATTTGGATTTTGGAGGGAAAACATATGTTTTCTTTATTTTCCTGTGTGAGCCTGAGCTGCAAACAATGCTGAATATGTTGATCCATGTTGTAATCCTAAAATGTTAGAAAAATGCGTAGGCTTTACAAATGCAAAGTTAATTAAAAACATTGTGCGTAAAAGTATGTGAGCCATAGGGAATCAACAGAGGCGTGACCAGTCAGACTTTAAAGGGGCAGTGACTCCTAGGACCAAAGTGAACCAATTCCAATGATACGTTTAAGGGGGTCTCTTCTTGGTAATTAATACATTTCTTTTACCCAAATCTGCCACCTACAGTATAAGTATTTTACATTTATTTTTTAAAGTTAGACTTGGGAGGAGTTGTTTTTTGTTTGTTTTTTTGTACAGCCAGAGTGCACACCTCCCCTTAACGTTATTGGCTCTGATACTGTAAGGACGGGGTGGGATAAAGGTGAAGAAAAGACTTAATGGACAAGCACTTCCCCATTCTGAGGTTCCCAAGATGATCAACTCGCCGACGGTGTGGGATTGAACCTTTAATAAAAGTCCAGTGTCCTAAAATTGTAAAAGCTTCAAAACCTATTATCCATCAAATCAAGATGAATTCATAAAGTGGGACAGTGTAATGGGGGAAAGGGCCCCACTGTAGGCCTGCATCCCGTATTTGTTGTAGTTCTTTGGAACTATATCAATATATAATGTTGTCATCTATACACAGTCATTGATGAGGGCAAGTCATTAAGTATTTTCATTACTTTATAAACACGCATCGTTTTGAATATCTATGCCTTGGAGGAATTTATGGTAGTATTGTTAGATATGTCATCAGTGACATTACATGTTAGAGTGTGGATAATATCAAACAAAAACATGTTGTTTTCTGATGTCAATGACTATGGGTGAGGAGCTCATCATTCCCTCTACACTTCCATAGCTGGGTGGTCTTTAAGTCTCTCTCCTGTTAGTAGATGCGGATTTTAAGCGCTGGTATGTTCTGTAGTCATCGGTTATCTCTTATGAATGATCATTTTAGGACATCTAAAATCCTTTCAGAGCAATGTTATGTCTATTATTAGTGCTATACTGGAAAGTACCTTCAAAGATGTATTAAATAACAGAACCGCATGCTAAAGTAGTTCAACATTTTTGGAAAGCACTGTGATTTACATAAGGCTTGGCCATTTGTTACACAGCAACTTACCTTGACCTGACCTTAATCAGTATGGTTGTGTTTACCACGTAGCCTAATGTCTAACTGGGTTAACGAGTTCAAGTAACTCAGTCTACTGCAATGTATAGGACATGTCTAACTATTTTGCTTTGTGGACTGCCTTTGTTGTACTCCAGCCAATTTCTCCACTAACTTTACTAATTTGTATAAACAGGATTGACTTCTGTTCCTGGATATTTATAACATAAAAAAAAACACCTACAGATAAAGTAGGGAAAACATCAGCAAGGGAGCCGTGTTTCAGATCATCTTTAACCATTTGGACGCGAGCCATATCCTAATTATTGTGCATGGTCTTATATACTTTGGGAAATTAAACTGAATCGTCTACAATCTGGTGATGTTCTGAGACAGCAGGGCGCTAACACCAATAAACATTGACCGTGGTTTCATTCACTTAGAAACCTTTGATTTTATAATAGGTATGTGGCAACAGTCTAAAAAATACTGTTTCTGATGCTGAAAATGTGGTTTATATGTAGTTATCTAGTTTTAGACTTAAAACGTCTAAAAAGAAGTATCATTTTGTCTATTAAAAGAGATTGCAACATGCAGTGAACTGACTGCAGAGATCAGGAAGATTTCTGCTACAGGCACAATACGTGTTGCCATAGATAGATCAAATCTATCATCTTGGAGACCTTTGTAGTGTTTAACAGAATATTAAAATAGCCTCTGGTTGTATCATCCATCACGCCGGCTATGTCCATCATAACTTTTATTATTTTCCTTCAATCTTTCACTTTCAGAATTGACCTTGCTGAATATTTATAATGACACCAAGGTTACACACACACACACACAGTTTAAAAGATAAGATCTATAGAGGACAAGAAAATGGTTATGATTTAGGTTTCTTTGTGCTCATAAAAAGGCCATCTTTGGTCAAACTTCACTAAATAACTCAAGAAGTGAAATAAAACTATACTTACTCCAAGGTTACGGTTTTTTTTTTGGTACTGTTTCTCTAGGATTGACCTGCCCTCTGCTGGTGCTGTAAAGTTGTGTTTGCTTCTGTCAGTTTGCCGAGTATGGTGACTTGCTTCTAAAGCAGCAAAACATGTTAAATATTAATGGTTTCTTTTTAAATAAACCAGTTCTGTAGTATTAGATAATACTTACTGTATGTTTTTAAATTATTATTCAACTCTTAATGCCATTTTCAATGAGTTTTAAAGCATCCTTTGATTTCTATAGCAGGTTAACCCACCTCCCCAGCAGTGCAAGATCTTAGCAATATTTTCCTGTTTGGGATAATTTGTTACCAAGATTCACAGCATTTTGAGCTGTTAACTGTAACAATAGATGATGTTACCTTAGTAATATAGTGACACATTGTAGCTGCTGAGTTACACTGACTGAAGCAGCCATTATGTTAGGCACACAATCAGGATTTTGACAGATTTATAGCAGTAGCACCAAACAATTGCCAGTTTAGGTAAGAATGTAGAATTATACATTGTCACATGCTTTACATACAGGTGCAGCAACGAGTATTCGAACACTTGCCTTGGAAAATCTTGGGCAATCTCCCAGTAATGCTGCAACATTTCTGTGACATTTCTGCAGACAGACTAATGGCCCATCGGAGTAACACAGCAGGGGTCCCTGGCAGTCCCATTGAAACTGACCAGGGATCCCTGCTGCGTTAATCCGATGGGCCATTAGTCTTTCTGCAGAAATGTCACAGAAATGTTGCAGCATTACTGGGGCCCCAGATTTTTCAAAGCAGCGTTCGGATACTGGTGGCTGCACCTGTATACGCATAAGAAAAAAGGGGGAAGGGGGCGGGAGAATGTAGTGTATTTTTAATGGAGAGAGAGCTATTCAACTTGCATGATTTATTCTGGGGGAAATTACGTTTTCTTTAGGTTGTGATACCTTTTACTTTCATTATTTAATAGATTATTTTGTATTAACCTTAAGGATTTCAATAAAAAAAATTGAACCTAATAAAATATTTCGGGGCCAATAGGAAGCTGTGACATCATCCCTTGCAGTTTCCTAATGGCCCACATGCCCGGGAGCTTTAAACCTGTGACGCTACTACCAGCACCCACTGCGGAGATAAGTATCTTGGGAAGCAGGGAGTCCAGGAAGCTGAAAGGAATGGGGTTCAGCTCTGGAGACCCTATGGGGAAAAAAAACTTTTTATAGGGGTGCATATGCTTTATTAAAATAGCTTTCAGGATTGCTATATAACCTATATACCTGCCAAAAAATCTAAAATATAGTTATTAGAACATACAGGGTGCTATATAAATGAAAACATACAGGATTACTTCATCAAGTTTATCCATTCAATAAAATAAAATGCAGAATAATTGCATTATTGTAACCTTGGTATTTGGGCACAAAATATCGTCGCCTAGTCTCACAGGATGCCTCTGGATGGTTGTTGGATGATGTCGCTCCACTTGTCCGAGACTAGCTTTCCTGGCTCCGATCGGTGCTGCAGTGTGTTGATGTCACTCCTATGCGGCTGGATGAAGGAATTCATTCACTCCCCAATACTTGGGAGTGAGAAGGGGGCCAGGGGAAGCCAGCCTTGGACAAGTGGAGCAGCAAGACCAGCAACCATCCGGAGGCGTTCTGTGACGCAAGGTTTCGATTTTATGTACTAGTTTTTACTGCAGAAGGTGGGGACAGCTCTCAGACGGGGAGGCATCAAGCACACCCATAGGACTGCATGGACTTATCCTATACTATTACTTATTGATTTCCAAGGTCTACTATTTTAATGCACTTTGGGGTCTCTCTATTTATGACTCCTTTCTTCCTGTTACGGAGTTGGACGTTCCTCAGCTACTTTTTTCTTCTCCCTCTACCACTTACCACTTACCCCCTCTATCCTATTCCCTCACAAACTATTAGACCTTTTGCTCTTATCCAAGGAACCACTCTTGCCCAAATCTTCAACCTCTCCCTAAACTCTGGCACTTTCCCGTCACCCTTTAAGAGATGTAGCACCTATTCTCAAAAACAGCACCCTTGACCTTACGTGCCTTACTAATTATGCTTTGTCTCCCTCCTGTCTTTTGCCTCCAAACTGCTAGAACGTCTCGTCTTCTCCCGCATGATCAACTTTTAGTTCCCATGCCCTCCTGGACCCTCTGCAATCTGGCTTTTGTACAGCTCACTCAACAGAGGCTGTCATCACTAAAGTAGCCAATGATCTCCATGAAGTAAAATCCCAAGGTCATTTTCCCTGCCTATTATCATACTTCACTTCTGTTCTGCTTTGAATATTGTTGGCCACTCTCTTCTCCTTCAGATTCTACAATCTCTTGGATCAGTAACAAAGCTCTATCCTGTTTCTTCTCATACCTCTCCCATCAATCCTTTTCTGTCTCTCTTGCCAACATGTCCCCCCCTCCCCCCCTGTTGATCTGTATGGTGTTATAATCTGTACTGGGCAGCCTCTCCTTTTTTGCTCTCTACATACCATCACTTGATGACTTCATCAACTTTGTATTTAGGTATCACCTTTACACAGATGATATGTAGATATATCTAGAGCATCTCTAACCTCGCACATGCAATCCAGTCCTAAGTCTCTGATTGCCTGTTGGTATACCCTTGTTCATGGAGCTCAACAGCCTAAATCTCAGTATTTATAGAACTGAACTCTTCAAATTTCCTACTAAACTTGGCCCAGTAGTCCCTTTCCCCATCACCATAAACAGAACCACCATCAACCACAGTGTTTCTCATTCAGGGTGCAAGAGATCCATGGTGTGCCGTGACCCTCTGCCAAGGTGCCATATTCTCAGAGGAAAAAAAAAAGCTCAGAGGAGTGTGTTAGGTGTGTGCTTGTGTAAAGGTGTGCGTGCGTGTATGAGTGAGGTCGGGATGAGGGAGGTCTGAAGAGCAGGGGTTCTTAGAGATTTCCAAAAAGTACTTGACAGGTGACCCAACTCAAAAAAGGTTGAGAACCACTGATCTGTCCTGTCACCAAAGCACATTGCCTAGGTGTAACTCCCTTTCCTTCTCCATTTACCTTCATGCTCTGGCTGGTCGCTTCTTGCTCCATAGCATTGCCAAGACCCACTCCTTTCTCTGCTAAAATTCTAACGCATACCCTTATCCTCCCGTCTGGATTGTTGTAACCCTCTTCTATTGTAACAGGCCTAACTGCCTCGCAACGTTCTCCTTTGTAATTCTGTAGTTAGAATAATTTCATTTTCTCCCAAAACAGTCTGCTCATCTTCTCCTTAAATCCCTCTCCTGGCTTCCAATCAAGTTCTGGATCACCTACAGTACAAAGTTCTCCTTCTTACCCTCAAGGCTCTCCACTCATCTGCTTCTCCCTACATATCAGCTTTGATTTTTTGTTATGTCCCTGCTTGTCTTCTGTGCTCTGCCCATAATGGTCTCCTTTACACCCCATCCACTTCTGCTCTAGTGTTGCCTTAAACCCTATTCCCTCACTGCCCCTTGCCTGTGGAACTCCCTCACATTCCGTATACGCCAAGCACCTTCTCTCCACACCTTAACACACCTTTTGAATGAAGCATTTTAATAGCCTGGACTCATGACTTCTTCCCCACTCTAACAGCTGCACTTACTATATGAACCATCAAAGCCAAGCACTGCCATCTACTGCATTTACTCTCTCACCTGCTGTCTCTAAGTCTCTTTACATACCACTGAGATTGTAAGCTCTCCGGGGCAGGGATTTCCTTTCCTACGGTCTGATTTTGTTTATTGCACTTATTGTATTATTATTCCCTGTATTGAATAGTCTCTTTTGTAAAGCACTGTGTGTACTGATGGTGCTATATAAATGAAAACATACAGGATTACTTCATCAAGAAAAATAGTTATGTGATCATGGGGAATAAATCCGTCTCATCATTTTCTGTTCACTTAAAACCATAGCCAGGGTTCATCTCAAATTTTAAAACGTTAACAGCCATCGCTTCATTTGAATGGTCTTAACAATCAATAATGTCATTACATTTACATTGAATAGACATTGACCAAAACGAAAAATAAAATACATTGAGGTCTCTAAGCCACCCGGCTATTTTGAACCTACTATCTTTATTTATAACATTGGCTTACTCGGTCAAGTGGGTTTTATGTCTTATCTGGGATATGATGTAACAAAAGATGAGATATTTATTTTATTATTTCAAATTGTACTAAAATGTAAATACAAGTTGATGTATGTTTATTAGTCATCTTAGAGTGCAAACCACTAGATCTTCTCTTTCTCTCTTGACCGTTGCATCATAATGTACGGACACATCGTTTCCCAACTGTTTTTTTCCAGCAGTTCTTGAAGATTAAGAAGAACTTAAAAAACGAGGGGAATACATTCCAGTTTTCAACGTTTACTCCAGTTATAGTATGAAATGTCGAAAGGCAAATATCTATCGTCTCAAGGGAACAATAAAATGCACAAATACAGGCAGGACGATAGATTTCATGAGTCTGCGGCCAATATTCAAGACTCTCCGTTCTGGTCTGTCCAGGAAGACTGAGCTCTGTGCAGAGCATTTGGAATTAAGATGTCTGATAAGTCATCACATCGGCCGGTGCTCACTGTTGGTTTTAAAGCGATAAAACGTGCGTTGCGCACACAATGCTTTTCCTAGTCGTACATGCCGAGTTGGAAAGGGGCAGAGTGGCGATTTAAGGTGTTGACTAAGTTGTAGGACTAGATTGCAAGATCTTTGAGCCGGGTAGTCTGTCCGTACTGGTCTGCATTGTGCAGCACTGCAATGTAATATTCACAGAGAGAGGATTTCAAGTTAACTTGTGTTAAAAGCAATTGGAGCAGCAGTGGCTCATAAGCAAAAAAAATTTCAATGGATGTGGCATTGCCTTCTGAGGAGCCATCTACCCTAACTAACCTCTTGGTTCCTGAGATATTCACTGGTGAACTTACTGGTATCACTTCCTGGTTTTTAAAGGGTCTCTAAATGGCCATCCAATCAATATTTTGCTGCCATTTTGTTTCCCTTAGAGGGAGATTTAAACCTGGTTACTTCACCTGTAAGTATGTCAGGAAACCAGGGGGGCTCCCCAGAGTTGAAAATAGCAGTGTTTGGGAACAGGGGACCACCCCCGGTCACATATTTTTAAGAAGAAAAAAAAGTATGGGGAACTGCTCCTCTGGCACACGCGACTATTCTGTCACTGATGATGGAAGGGCAGGCATCAACCCCCTTCCGTTCACCATCATCGCAGATCGCGCCGCAGCGCAGGACTTGATCTCCCCCAAGAAAACAAACCTTTTTAGGATGGACGTGGCAACTACATCATGGGGGCACCCAGTAGTAGCTAGTTCTCGGGACACATAAAGGGTTAAATATCAAAAAATGGGAGGCATGTAACCATTTCTTGGAACAAAGTTATAGAAAGTTCAAGAAGAGGACTGGCAAAAATCCCTGCTTCTTCTGAGCACCATTTTCCATAGGATAGTATCTGTACAGTACACAATGCAATCATGACTAATGCCAACTTTTCTCACCCTGGCTACTCTTGGATCCGTTCAGGGAAGCTTGGTAAATACCTAGCAGAGGTATTATGCACTTCTGAAATCGGTAATATTGCCATGTTCTTCATACTGCTGCTATAAAATGCATAGCATTTTCTTTAGCTGCAACAGTTAACATTGGACTATGTAGCACATTTTTCCACAATCTCCAAATCCTCAATCATGTAAATTGATGTCTTCCAGATTATAGTAATAAAATAGCATTTATATGACACAAAGCATTTGTCTTGTTCTATTGAATAAGCCACTGAGGCCAAAAATGTTATGCACTGTATTCAGAAAAATAATATATAGATTTTTTTTCCATTGCACAAATCGAATGACGTATATCTTAGCACATGAGCCTGTTCATTGCTGTCACACATTAAGGGTCTTAAATCAAACGTCTATCTCATTAGAGCTCATTTTGCTTGTGTGCTTTAGAACTTGGATAAAAGGTGATTTTATTCCACTTTAAACTTAGAATTAACAAAACAAGGTTTGAAAAGACAACCCACTACGGCAATCTAGAACAGTTTGTTTTAAAGACTGCGTGCTCATTTGCATGTAATTACCCAGAGTCCCTGGCTACAGTGGAAGCATTATATGTGTAACCCTGTTTCCCCCCACACAATCTCACATAGGGTCTCCCAGGGGAAATGCTACTATGGTTACATGGCTCTGTGTGGTGCATACCTGCTGGTAACAGGGGGCCCTGGGTGTCCCGCATGATGGTAAAAGGGAATAACAGGACAGGCTTCTGAGGTCTTGCCCAAATTCTACTCACAGGTGCAGCGCCTCCATCTTGTGCAGCCCCCAGCTGTATGGGGTGAAGTATTTGCAAAAGAACTCTCCTCCTCCTCCCAATATACTTCAGTCTCAGGCAGGAGGTATTTTATAAAAGCACAGGATACCTTATTTGATCTCCTTGATTCAGCAGCATTCTCAGATTACAGCAGTTGAAGGTCTCCACCCTCAGGATGTCCCTGAACACACTCCCAGCCAAGGGCACCAAGAGTGGTTCTTGCTCTTCCCCTATCCCCTTGGATAGGAGGCATGGTTAACCCACGCTCCCCGGAAGGAGGGCCTCAAGCCTGCCGAAGCCCTGACAGCTTGATACGGGTAACCTTGCCCCTCTCACCGTAGAGGCAGACACACTAAATCCGGAAGTGCAATGCATTAAGTACAGCTCCAGTAAGCACCACCCCTGTGTATCTAGTTGGACACAAGGCCTGATGACACTACCTTCACTGACTCACTGCACTGCATGTGTGGGGATAACCCATGATTGCTCCTGGCAACCTGCCCTTATCAGGTATTACAGCCAGGAGGAGAACAGACATAGCCCCAAAACTACCCAGGGCTACATATGCTAAGAGATAATGGGGAAAGGCAGGGTTGCGGACCATTCTGAGACATGTGACTGTGCTCACAAGTGATGTTACTAAAGACATTCACACTTGTGTATATTGAAAAAATAACGAATATTTGCCATCTCTGATACTTTTTCTTGAGGTTATGTTTGATGTTTCCTCAGATGTAATGTGGCTTTTTTTTATTTATTTTTATTGACAGGTGTAACAGCAAAGTCCACCTGGCATGGATATAGAACTAATAGACACATGTCATTTGTAGGTTTGTAAAAGTGTATAAATAATTTTCTTCTAAAATGTTGCTTTCCTTTTTTTTTTGACAGAAATTGTCCCCTGGAGTTAGTCAGTTTGTTTATACTTGTGTCCAAGACCATACAATATGGGCAAATCAACAGTTTTGGGAGACGACGTTTTACAATAATGTTCAAAATCAAGTGCGCTCCCTCTATCTGACAACAAAAGACGACAATCGAGGGACATCTTTGATGCATAAGGTAACAATCGATGTATCACTGCATACAAAACAGACATGATCTAATAGTGAATAGTTTCAATAGTCTGCTGCTTTTGTTCCGTTTGTCATTTGTTTTTACTGAATCTCAGCACTCACTACTACACGTATATAAATCTATATATTAATGTATACCGAGAGAGAGATTTCACTGGGGGCTGAAATGTTGACCATTTACAATATAAATGCTGTGGTGGGGGAGGGTTGTAGTGTTGGGGGGTTGTGTGTGTATTTAAATCATGATCCTATTAGTCATTAAAGGGAGATGTGAGTTTGATTAATTTTCTTTGCTGTCGGAAAAACTATGACTAAGACGCCCTCAAACCATGAAATAGATATTTTTACTGCAAACTGTATTGTTAGCGTGAAATATGTGAAAGAGTATCAGGTGAATATTGTCAAGTATTCTGAGTAGATACTGTAGGGCCGACGGTTATTCTAAAAGAGGCCTACACAACACGCGGCCCGCCTGCACTCATTGTGCGGCCCGCGGCGGCTTGCCCCCTCCTCTCCCGCCTGCGAGCTGCTCTCCCCCTCCTCGGCCACTCGCGAGCCGCTCTCTCCCTCCTCTGACGCCCGCGAGCCGCTCTCTCCCTCCTCTGACGCCCGCAACCCGCTCTCCCCCTCCTCTGACGCCCGCGAGCCGCTCTCCCCCTCCTCTGACGCCTGTGAGCCGCTCTCTCCCTCCTCTGACGCCCGCAACCCGCTCTCCCCCTCCTCTGACGCCCGCGAGCCGCTCTCCCCCTCCTCTGACGCCCGCGAGCTGCTCTCCCCCTCTCCCACCCGCGAGCCCGCTCTCCCCCTTCTCGAGCCTGCTCTCAGGACTGCACAAGTGTGCTAGTCCTGCCTGCTCTGCCGCCGTGAGGTGCGGGGGTGAAGGTGAGGTGTGGGAGGGGGAAGAAGGTGAGGTGCGGGGGGGGGGAAGAAGGTGAGTTGCGGGGGGGGGGGGGAAGAAGGTGAGTTGCGGGGGGGGTGAGGTGCAGGGGGGTGGGGTGCATGGGAGTGAGTGAGGTGCAGGGGGGGAGCTGAGGTGGAGGTGAGGTGCAGGGGGGGAGGTGAGGTGCAGGGGAGTGAGTGAGGTGCGGGGGGGAGGTGAGGTGCAGGGGTGGAGGTGAGGTGCAGGGGTGGAGGTGAGGTGCAGGGGGGGTGGTGAGGTGCAGGGGAGTGAGTGAGGTGCAGGGGAGTGAGTGAGGTGCAGGGGGGTGAGGTGCAGGGGAGTGAGTGAGGTGAGGTGCAGGGGGGAGCTGAGGTGCAGGGGGGGAGGTGAGGTGCAGGGGAGGGAGGTGAAGTGCAGGGGGGAGGTGAGTTGAAGGGGGGGAGGTGCCGGGGAGTGAGTGAGGTGAGGTGCGGGGGGAGGTGCAGGGGAAGGGGGGAGGTGCAGGGGAGTGAGAGGTGAGCTGCAGGGGTGGAGGTGAGGTGCAGGGGAGTGAGTGAGGTGCAGGGGAGTGAGTGAGTGAGGTGCAGGGGGGTGAGTGAGGTGGAGGGGGGAGGTGAGGTGCAGGGGAGTGAGTGAGGTGAGGTGCAGGGGGGGAGGTGAGGTGCAGGGGTGGAGGTGAGATGCAGGAGGGGGAGGTGAGGCGCAGGGGAGTGAGTGAGGTGAGGTGCAGGGGGGGTAAGGGAGGTGCAGGGAGGGGTGAGGTGCAGGGGGGAGGTGTAGTGGGGTGATGTGAGGTGCAGGGGAGTGATGTTATATGCAGGGGGGAGAGTGATGTGAGGTGCAGGGGGGTGGAATGTGTGTGGTCTGCAGGGGGGTATTGTGTGTTATGTGGAGGGGGAATATTGTGTATGGGTGAGTGGGAGAGATGGGGGTGTGAGATAGAGGGTGAGTCTCGCAAAGGTTGATGATGAGGGGGGCAGTGGGAGATATGAGGATGAGGGGTGCTGGGGGAGATATATGAAGATGAGTGCTGGGGGAGATTTGAGGATGATGAGGGGTGTTGGAGGAGATATGAGGATGATGGGGTGCTGGGGCAGATATATGAGGATGATGAGGGGTGCTGGGAGAGATTGATGAGGGGTGCTGGAGGAGATATGAGGATGATGGGGTGCTGGGGCAGATATATGAGGATGATGAGGGGTGCTGGGAGAGATTGATGAGGGGTGCTGGAGGAGATATGAGGATGATGGGGTGCTGCTGCAGATATATGAGGATGATGAGGGGTGCTGGGAGAGATTGATGAGGGGTGCTGGAGGAGATATGATGATGATGATGATGAATTTACCCGTGTGGCCCAAATCTGTTTTCCTTGGAGCAGTTCGGCCCTTCACGCTTTACAAGTTGTGCAGGCCTGTTCTAAAACAAACCAATGACAATCACCAACAAGACCCAGGTACATGCTGGGTAAATGCTGAAACATTTCGGTAACATTTCTGCAGAGACTAATTGCCCATCGGATTAACAGCGGGGGTCCCTGGCAGTCCCATTCAAACTGAATGGCACTGCCAGGGACCCCTGCTGTGTTAATCCGATGGGCCATTAGCCTCTGCAGAAATGTCACTGAAATGTGTCAGCATGTACCTGGCTAGTTTAAGGCAAGTTTTAGAATACTCGTTATCTCGTCTGTAAGTGCACAATCTTTGCTAAAGTTCGCAAACCAGGTGAACATTTTTCGCACAACTGGGCTCATTTGACCTAAAGTCGCATGAACCTGCAATTTGTGAGCATTTTCACAAGTGTGAACTTTTTTTTTTTTAAATGCCACAAACACGCAAATTTGACGACACCCACACATTATTGTACTTGAGGCAGGTTCCTCATTGCTATAACCAGGGCAAGGCGCAACAAATTTGTATGTTACCTTTTAACTGGCTCGGTTTTCAGAGAGCTCGACATCAGTCCTTGCATATTGCCATAAAACAGCATGATCCAGATGTTGAGTCTGCACAAACCATAAATGTAATCGCATGGAAAATTGGTAATCCTTAAAAATGATTTGACATTTTGCAGTTGCAGATACGGCATGTTATGTCACATCATTCACTGTCAATAAAGAACCGAAACAGTTTATATGAAAAGAACTGATTTCTAATGTGTTCTTGATGACTTAGCAATGAAAGTAATGTCCTGAACGGAGATAAAGCAGATTACATACGCTGATTCACTTGACCACCTTTTTGCAGAAAATATATAGGGCTGCAGCAGACGAATAGCAGTGTTACAGAAGTACGTTTAAACCAATTATTCAGAAATTGAGCATACAGTAATGTCGTTTTAAACCCAATTCCAATAAAAAGAAAAAAAACAATAGGACTTTTCTATAAAATGGCATTATCAACGATTTATCTGTGCTTGTTTTTTTACTTTTTGTTCAGAACATTTTACTTCAATAAAGATTTGCAGAACACTTACGGGTAGTGTTTTTTTTTTTTTTTTTTTTTTACAATAATTGGGGAAAGGGAAAGGGATAGGGGACCCTCGCATCAGCCTATGATGAAATGGAATAAACAACGGTGCAATAAGGAGAGAGAACAGGATAATTACTAGGAAACAAAGACATCCTCAGGGCAGCACTAGTTGTAAGTG